>NC_069500.1:41226715-41271715 GCF_027579735.1 Bombina bombina | reverse complement strand
GCACACGGGTAAGACAGATAACAATAGATATCAATAACAATAATAATCAAAGGAAACAAACTCTATGGGCTTAATGTATTAAGCAGTGTAAGTTGCTTCTGAGCTCTTGCAGGGCAGGCTTGCATGGGTGAGCCTGCTTCCCACAATGTAAGAAGTAGCGGTTATCAGTAGTGGTTCTCCTGCCAGAGAAATCACCCCGAACACACTTGCTCAGGGTGATTGACAGCCCCTTCTTGAGATTGGTCATGTGAGAGAAGGGGACAAAATTATAAACTTGCATGTCTGTTGCCCGTTCGTTGCAAAGCCGTGCAGACAGGTTCTTATGTTGAGAACTGTGTCCATGCAGCCATTAATACATTGGGCACTTTATGTGAAATTACGGCAGATTAAAATAGGATTAACACTTTAACAGCCATAAGATATATTTCATTTTGTTATTATAAATAGCTTTTAAATGAACATTAGAGTAGCTTTTTAAATACTCAAGAAAATGTAAAAATGCTGCTAGGAACAATGTTTAAAGGAACAATAAAGTAAAAATTATAATTTAAAAGAATGGATAGAGCATGACATTTTAAACAAATTACATTTTACTTCTATTATCATGTTTTCTTGCTTTTCTTGGTATCCGTTGCTAAAAGAGTACTCCTAGGTAAGCTCAGTGTGTACGTGTCTTTAGCCATCTAGCAGCAGTGTTTGCAACAATGTTTATAGCACTGTTAGACATAGTTACAAATACTACTGACAAAGAATGCTTAAGATACACGCACGTTCCTGAGTCTACCTAACTTTACTCTTCAACAAAGGATATCAAAGGAACAAAGCAAATTTAATTATAGAATTTCATTTGGAAGGTTATTTAAAATTATATACTCCATATTTGAATCATGAACTTTTAATTTTGATTTTACTGTCCCTTTAATAGGTGCACAACTGACTACTAATAATATTTCATGCACTTTGTATTGCCATATTTAGCACTCAGAAGTTTTTAACAGATGTCAATGCTTGTCCAAGGCTTGTAAATAATATGTCCTTGTAGCATATTGTCCTTTCAATAATGAGTTAGATCTAATTAATCACAGTACATGCTACATTTTCTGATATTTGCTTGCACGATGCATAAAGTGGAAGCTGAAAGCATTTTTCACAAAAAAGCAAAATACCAAAATAGGGGGTCACAATCTTAAGTTAGAGGGCAGCAGATTCAGGAAAAATGTAAGGAAGCATTTTATTACAGAAAGGGCAGTGGGTTCATGGAATAAACTTCCAACAGGGATGATAAACACAGGGGGCCTGATATTCAAAACCTCGCCACTCAGATGAGATGATCTAAGCAGCCTCGTCGGTACAATGAGACCCTTAAAAAGAGTTTAGAAACAAAAATGTTATCATGATAAATGTTTATGTTGCTGTGTTGTGTTCTTTATGTGGAACAGAGACTCCTACATAACAATGCAAGGTAAAAAAATATTTTAAGTGATTTCTCTCTATGTCTGTGAGGTTTTGAATATCAGGCTCAGGGACTGAAAAATAATAAAACAATGCCTTGGACATGCATAAGACTATAAAAAACAATAACGTTGTATCAATAGATTTTGGTTCTTATCTATCGTCAAATTCTATGTTTCTATATTTCTATAATGTAATGTTATTCCACATTCACATTTTCGTCTTTGTTTTTATTTATTTTTAAATAGTGCAATCATAAGTATTTTATGTGATAGCCACAAAGGAGAAAGCCAGTCTTAAGGAAGATTACTTTTTACCTAGAGGGTATTTATAAATCAATAAGGATATTTGGTTTAAAAGCACAAGACGCTTTTTCCATATTTGTTAAAATAGCAGCTGTATATCTACACTGAGTCATCCACTGTTGAAACTCTGCTGTAAACATATTTGATAAAGGTATTTTGTAATCTCACACACACATCTGCTGAATCGTTTGACTCACTGCCTACATGCACACCGTAGATAACCTAAAGATTGTTCAACAAACAACATTACACTCAGTAAGCTTCTTTATATGCGGGGGGGGGGGGGGTCTTTTTTTTATTTTACTGCTTCTGTCCTTCTAAATAAAAAATGACATGCTCTGAATTGTCACTGATTCTAGATTCCAGATTATGAGTGGAGCGCTTACACAAGTTTGATATTTAGGCTCCACTAATATAAGTAATATAAGCGCACGCTCATGAAAGTGAGCTTCCATAGGCTCCAATGGGAGCCTCGTTCTCATGCTGTGTGCAACACGGCATGAGAACATAATGCAGTAAAGGGGGTAAGTGACGCAGCGATGGGCAGCGAATATATATGAATATATACATATATTTTTATGAGTTTATGTGTGTATATACACATTCTAACACATACATATATATGTATATAAACATATACATATATATTTAGAGGGAACACACATTCTCCATAGACCATGCTCATAATTATTTATTTTTTATTACAGGAACCATACAGTTTATTTTAGGGACAATTGAGGGACATTTTTTAAATTAACCAGAGATCTGATCTCTGGTTAATTTTCAGAGCGCTAATTGCTACCGCAAGCTCACGGTTGCATTAACCAGCCATTTGTATTGGCGGGTTATTTATTGTGCTTCCCTAAGCAGGCAGCTTTGCCTGTTTATGGGTGCATGATAAATTAGCGCTCCACTTGTAATCTAGCCCTGTAAATTTAAATCCTACAAGCATTGCCGCTTCCGAGCAGCTCATAACCAGTAAGCCAATCAGGAGTAGCATTTTAAAGTAGCCAAGAATCACCAGTTTTCTGCTTGGGAACTGCAATGCTTGAGGTTCCTAAATAGGATTTGAACCCCTTTGTGGCTGTTAAAGAAAAATGTCAGTAATGCAAAATCTACTTACCAATGTGAGCATGTAATGTTTATTCTAGCATGTCCCTTTAACATCTTCTAGAAGAAAAAACTAGAAAGCCTACAATCATGCCAAGCTCCCTCACAAGTATACAAGGGCAAATGTGACATGGGGGTATAGCAGTGTCAGCCACAGCTGATGCATCATCTGACCCTAGCTTTAAATGGACATAAATGTGCAATGCATAGCTACTAAAGTCACTTCCAGAGGACCAATGCACTATTGGGAGATAAAAACATCTGGTGAGCCAATGACAACAGACATGTATGCGCAGCTAGCTCAAAACATATGATTCCAAGAGAACAAAGCAAATTAGCTACTAGAAGAACATTGAAAAGTATTTCAAAGTCGTATGCTCTATCTAATCCAAGAAAGTTTAATTTTGATAATGTTAGTGGCAGACTTTGGGCTGTGCGAGAGTATTCTGGTTTCTGAAACCGAAATCAAATGTTTTAAACATAATAAAAAAACTTTTAATAATATACATTTTCCTTTTTACAGCCTTTCATACACCCTTTGTTTTATAATGTTATGGTAATACTTTACTAGGCATTGCAAAACAATTAAACAGTAGTTTAGGCTTGTTCAAACAATATGTAGCTTAATTAGCACTTTGCACTAATTAATACTAAATTAAATGTATTGCCACATATATAGTATATAATAGGTTACAATGTATTCCTTTAATCCCAGTACTTAGGTTTTTACTATTAGCTTCTGATACTTTATTGCTCCTTCCGTAACAGTAAAGATTTTATACAACAGTGTGACAAATATGCTGGGAAATAAAATAATTATTAATTTATGGATGCATAAGATCAGTCACACCCACAAAAAAAAACATATTTTAAAACTGTTTCTCCACAAATTTTGAACACAAATAACAGGATTATTGGCAATATCTATTATATTAGACATTGCTTTTTTAATTAATGAATTCAATATTATATATTATATAACTATATATTTTATTAATATATATATATATATATATATATATATATATATATATATATAAAATACTATATTAATATTTTTGATACTTGAAAATGCTTTGGATTATTGTGAGACATGTGATACAATAATAATATCATATTATATAATTTCAAAAAACAATGACCATCAATTGATGTTATTTACTATAGGAACATCACAGCAGTGTGCTCCCCCTATAGGAATCATCAGCAGTTTGTTCTCCTTGCTATGGGAATCATCAGCAGTGTGCTCTCCTTACTATGGGAATCATCAGCAGTGTGCTCCCCCTATAGGAATCAACATCAGCAGTGTGCTCCCCCTATAGGAATCATCAGCAGTGTGCTCTCCTTGCTATGGGAATCATCAGCAGTGTGCTCCCCCTATAGGAATCATCAGCAGTGTGCTCCCCCTATAGGAATCATTAGCAGTGTGCTCCCCTATAGGAATCATCAGCAGTGTGCTCATCTTACTATGGGAATCATCAGCAGTGTGCTCCCCCTATAGGAATCATCAGCAGTGTGCTCCCCCTATAGGAATCATTAGCAGTGTGCTCATCTTACTATGGGAATCATCAGCAGTGTGCTCCCCCTATAGGAATCATCAGCAGTGTGCTCTCCTTACTATGGGAATCATCAGCAGTGTGCTCCCCCTATAGGAATCATCAGCAGTGTGCTCTCCTTACTATGGGAATCATCAGCAGTGTGCTCTCCTTACTATGGGAATCATCAGCAGTGTGCTCCCCCTATAGGAATCATCAGCAGTGTGCTCTCCTTACTATGGGAATAATCAGCAGTGGGCTCTCCTTACTATGGGAATCATCAGCAGTGTGCTCCCCCTATAGGAATCATCAGCAGTGTGTTCCCCTATAGGAATCATCAGCAGTGTGCTCTCCTTACTATGGGAATCATCAGCAGTGTGCTCTCCTTACTATGGGAATCAGGAGTGTGCTCTCCTTACTATGGGAATCATCAGCAGTGTGCTCTCCTTACTATGGGAATCCTCAGCAGTGTGCTCTCCTTACTATGGGAATCATCAGCAGTGTGCTCTCCTTACTATGGGAATCATCAGCAGTGTGCTCTCCTTACTGGAATCAGCAGCACTGTGTATAGTACACAATATGTTGCAATTTGTTCTTACAAACAAAGCATTTAAGACCAGGTAAGTATTTTCATTTGCACTATTGGTTTCTGTTTGTTGTATTGCTGCTTCTGTAATGAAAAATAGGGGGCGCTATTAGCACACTCATTGTGCGCATATTTCAAGTCCTGAGTTGAGATCTGAAGTAAACCATTATTATTCATAAAACTATAACCCAAAGTTACATGAAAAACCATCAGTTTAGTGCAGCACTAGCTCCAGCGATAGCCAATGTGAATTGTACTGCGTGTTCCCTCTTTAGTCTGTTAGCGAACCTGAATCTATAAGAGCGTAAACTGCACTAATGATGGGGATGTACAATAGTGCTAATATTTCTTAGCTCCACTGTAATGTGTGCCTTAATGGGGAGCTAAATTTTGTGTTAGTGTCCCTTTAAATCAATCATATATCAGCCAGCTATAGTGCAAATACCATCACAAATGGGACAACTGTCACTAACTCACTACTGCTCACTAGCACAATGAAGAGGGCAATCTGCTTAAAGGGACACTAAACCCAATTTTTTTCATTTCTGATTCAGATAGAGCATGACATTTTAAGCAACTTTCTAATTTACTCCTATTATCAAATTGTCTTCATTCTCTTGCTATCTTTATTTGAAATGCAAGAATGTAAGTTTAGATGCCGGCCCATTTTTGGTGAACAACCTGGGTTGTCCTTGCTGATTGGTGGATAAATTCATCCACCAATAAAAAAGCGCTGTCCAGAGTACTGAACCAAAAAAAAGCTTAGATGCCTTCTTTTTCAAATAAAGATAGCAAGAGAACGAAGAAAAATTGATAATAGGAATAAATTAGAAAGTTGCTTAAAATTGCATGCTCTATCTGAATCACAAAAGACAAAATTTGGGTTCAGTGTCCCTTTAAAGACATGGGATACACGCAAATGAATGGGACACATCCGACATACTGAGCTATGTAGTAGCAGTAATAAGAATGTGATGCTATTCTGTTAAATAAATCTCATTATTGTAAATCAGATTGTTTGTACGGCAGAGCACTCACAATACCTTTCTACAAGATTATGTTTAATGAAGCAGCCTGTATTTCATAAAGAACTCTTCTTTGTTTGCAGAAAGTAAAATGCTTTGCTGATACAGAAATAATTAACGTGACTTTAAACAGTAAAATTATCTGTTTTATTGGCTACTGGCACTGCATGTTGAAGATCCTGTTTTATTAGCTATACTGAGCCAGGATCCTGTTGGGCAGAGCTTCATATGAACATATTGTGCAGGGCTCTTGCTCTTAATAGTTGCAGGATAACAATGAACTTAAATTACTTTTAAGTATGGAATTATACACAAATCAAGTACTAACCTAGTGGTCCTGCATTGCAAGAAGGGAAAATATTTTTTTTTAATGGGTGTGACTTAAGTGGACGTTAAATATTTTGTCATGGAAAGAAAAGAGAAGCGAATAAACATATTTAAAATATTTAAATATAATCCTATAATATAAAAGGCCAAGTGTGTTTGTCCGAAGCTGTCATGGGCAGTAGAGACAGCACGAGGACAAACACACCTGGCCTTAGAGTTGCTACCTGATCTGCGGTGCGGGCAGAAGTGGGCGTGGCCGGGCATGGAGGGGCATGGCCGGGCGTGAGCGTGGCCAGGCGTGAAGGGGACATGGCCGGGTGTGATCGCGCACGTGAGATAGAGGGGAGAGAGATAGAGAGGGGGGAGAGATAGAAAGAAGGGGAGAGAACAAAAGAGATGGGAAAGAGCAAAAAAGGGGGAAAGAGAGAGAGCAAAAGAGGGGGAAAGAGAGAGAGCAAAAGAGGGGGAAAGAGAGAGAGCAAAAGAGGGGGAAAGAGAGAGAGAAAAAAAAAGGGGGAAAGAGAGAGAGCAAAAGAAAAGGGGGAGAGAGAAAAAGAAAAGGGAGAGAGAGCAAAAGAAAAGGGGGAGAGAGCAAAAGAAGAGAGGGGGGGAGAGAGAGAGGGGGGGTAGAAGTGGGCATGGCCAGGAGTGAAGGGGCATGGTCGGGCGTGAAGGGGGCGTGGCTGGGTGGGGAGAGAGCTAGAGAGGGGGAGAGATAGAAAGAGGGGGAGAGAAAGAGAGGGGGAGAGAGAGAGAGAGAGATGGAGAGAGATGATGAGAGATGGAGAGAGATGGAGAGAGAGAGAGAGAGAGAGAGAGAGAGATGGAGAGAGAGAGAGATGGAGAGAGAGAGAGAGCAAAAGAGAGGGGGAGGGAGAGCGCGCAAGGGGTGGGACCGCTGTACTGCAAAAAATGGCCCGTGTGAACAGGCTTTAGGACTAGTATGAATAATAAACTGTTTAAAATTATATTAAAATAAATAGGAAATGTCTGTGCATAGCTTGTCCTCAGGAATCAGTTCCTCATTGGCTGATAAATGCTACATCTACTGGTGGACGGGACATACCATTACAAGCATAAATACAAAAAGCATTTAAAATACTTTCTACATTTGTGTGTATGTATTAGCAAGTCAATATCTAACATAGATAAGATTAGCAAGTCTGCTGTAGTTGCAGGCTCAGCTCATTGCTATGGGCATGTCTTGGAGAATACTGGGTGATGTTTTTAATGAGCAAAATCAGCTATTTCAAATAAAAAATAAGAAAATGTTCCCATACATTTAATACTCTGTAGTAGGGATAAGAAGTAATTTAGAACACATTAAGAAAAATCTAATTTTATAGCTTCCCTTTAAAAATTAGGGTGATTTTTCATTTTTGATCCTCTGCAATGAGTTTTAGGCTGGATAAAAGCTGTTTATGAAGGGTCTGCTGTGACACCAACACCTAAAATTTGCAGTACAAGGGCAACATCCTCCTGTACATAAAAGCAACACAATTCAAATATTGCGGGCGCGATCCGATATCGATCGCAGTTTGCGGCGCAAGCGAGGGAACCGGCGTCGCCCGCAGTTTCAGCTCGCAACTCGAGCCATCCCATATAGGTCGCCGTCAGATGCTAACGTGCCGTAAGTCTCACAAACCAGCGATGTCCAGAAATCTGCGTAAGTACAAATTTCTGGCGTCGCCAGTGACTTGCGCCACGTTAGAATCTGCCGGCGCCTATAAAACCTGACTAAAGTCTAAAACACCCGCACTGTCTAACACGCCTCCCTAACATAGCCCGCACTGTCTAACACGCCTCCCTAACATAGCCCGCACTGTCTAACCCTCTATCCGCTATCCCCCCTCACTAGCCTAACAATAAAAAAGCTATTAACCCCTAAACCGCCGCTCCTTTACCCCGCCGCAACCTAATAAAGTTATTAACCCCTAAACCGCCGCTCCCGTACCCCGCCGCCAGCTATATTATATCTATAACCCCCTAAAGTGAGCCCTTAACACCGCCGCCATCTATATTAAAATTATTAACCCCTAATCTAAGCCCCTTACACCGCCGCCATCTCTATTAAAATGATTAACCCCTAATTTAATCTACCTACCCTGCCGCCAGCTATATTATCTATATTAACCCTAAGTATATTATAGTTAATATAGGTATTACATTATATATATTAACTATATTAACCCTAATTATATTAGGGTTAATATAGTTAATATAGTTACTATAGTATTTATATTAACTATATTAACTCTATCTAACCCTAACTAAATTTATATTAAATTAATCTAATTCATTTATAAACTAAAATATTCCTATTTAAATCTAAATACTTACCTATAAAATAAACCATAAGATAGCTACAATATAATTAATAATTACATTGTAGCTATGTTAGGGTTAATATTTATTTTACAGGTAAATTGTTAATTATTTTAACTAGGTATAATAGATATTAAATAGTTATTAACTATTTAATATCTACCTAGTTAAAATAATTACCCAATTACCTGTAAAATAAATCCTAACCTAAGTTACAAATACACCTACACTATCAATAAATTTAATAAACTACTAACATCTATCTAAAAATACAATTAAATTAACTAAACTAAATTACAAAAAAAAACAAACACTAAATTACAAAAAATAAAAAAAAGATTACAAGATATTTAAGCTAATTACACCTATTCTAAGCCCCCAAAATAAAAAAATTTCCCTGCCCTATTCTAAATTCAACAAATTTCAAAGCTCTTTACCTTACCAGCCCTTAAAAGGGCCTTTTGTGGGGCATGCCCCAAAGAATTCAGCTCTTTTGCATACAAGAAATACAATACCCCCCCCCCCATTACAACCCACCACCCACATACCCCTATTCTAAACCCACCCAAACCCCCCTTAAAAAAGCCTAACACTACCCCCCTGAAGATCTCCCTACCTTGTCTTCACCACACCGGGCCGAACTCCTGATCCGATCCGGGCGATGTCTTCCTCCAAGCGGCAAAGAAGAATTCTTCCTCCGGCGACGTCTTCCTCCAAGCGGCAGCAAAGTCTTCATTCTTCCGGCGGCATCTTCAATCTTCTTTCTTCGCTCCAATCAGCCAATCGGATTGAGCTCGCATTCTATTGGCTGATCGGAACAGCCAATAGAATGCGAGCTCAATCTGATTGGCTGATTGGATCAGCCAATCGGATTGAACTTGAATCTGATTGGCTGATTCAATCAGCCAATCAGATTTTTTTAACTTAATTCCGATTGGCTGATAGAATCCTATCAGCCAATCGGAATTCGGCGGACGCCATCTTGGATGACGTCATTTAAAGGTACATCATTCCAAGTTCAGCAGTCGGCCGGGATGGATGCTCCGCGGCGGCGGAGCGAAGAAAGAAGATTGAAGATGCCGCCGGAAGAATGAAGACTTTGCTGCCGCTTGGAGGAAGACGTCGCCGAGGAAGAATTCTTCTTTGCCGCTTGGAGGAAGACATCGCCGGAGGAAGAATTCTTCTTTGCCGCTTGGAGGAAGACATCGCCCGGATCGGATCAGGAGTTCGGCCCGGTGTGGTGAAGACAAGGTAGGGAGATCTTCAGGGGGGTAGTGTTAGGCTTTTTTTAAGGGGGGTTTGGGTGGGTTTAGAATAGGGGTATGTGGGTGGTGGGTTGTAATGGGGGGGGGGGGGTATTGTATTTCTTGTATGCAAAAGAGCTGAATTCTTTGGGGCATGCCCCACAAAAGGCCCTTTTAAGGGCTGGTAAGGTAAAGAGCTTTGAAATTTGTTGAATTTAGAATAGGGCAGGGAATTTTTTTTATTTTGGGGGTTTATTATTTTATTAGGGGGCTTAGAATAGGTGTAATTAGCTTAAATATCTTGTAATCTTTTTTTTATTTTTTGTAATTTAGTGTTTGTTTGTTTTTGTAATTTAGTTTAGTTAATTTAATTGTATTTTTAGATAGATGTTAGTAGTTTATTAAATTTATTGATAGTGTAGGTGTATTTGTAACTTAGGTTAGGATTTATTTTACAGGTAATTGGGTAATTATTTTAACTAGGTAGATATTAAATAGTTAATAACTATTTAATATCTATTATACCTAGTTAAAATAATTAACAATTTACCTGTAAAATAAATATTAACCCTAACATAGCTACAATGTAATTATTAATTATATTGTAGCTATCTTATGGTTTATTTTATAGGTAAGTATTTAGATTTAAATAGGAATATTTTAGTTTATAAATGAATTAGATTAATTTAATATAAATTTAGTTAGGGTTAGATAGAGTTAATATAGTTAATATAAATACTATAGTAACTATATTAACTATATTAACCCTAATATAATTAGGGTTAATATAGTTAATATATATAATGTAATACCTATATTAACTATAATATACTTAGGGTTAATATAGATAATATAGCTGGCGGCGGGGTAGGTAGATTAAATTAGGGGTTAATCATTTTAATAGAGATGGCGGCGGTGTAAGGGGCTTACATTAGGGGTTAATCATTTTTATATAGGTGGCGGCGGTGTAAGGGGTCAGATTAGGGGATAGATAAGGTAGATGGCGGCGGTTTTAGAGGCTCACAGTAGGGGGTTAGTTTATGTAGATGGCGGCGGGGTCCGGGAGCGGCGGTTTAGGGGGTAATAACTTTATTAGGGATTTCGGGGGGGGGGGGGATCGCGGTTGACAGGTAGATAGACATTGCGCATGCGTTAGGTGTTAGGTTTATTTTAGCAGATCGCGGTTGACAGGGAGATAGACATTGCGCATGCGTTAGGTGTTAGGTTTATTTTAGCAGATCGCGGTTGACAGGGAGATAGACATTGCGCATGCGTTAGGGAGTTACGGGGCTCCAATAGTCAGCGTAAGGCTTCTTACGGCTGCTTTTTGTGGCGAGGTGAAAATGGAGTAAGTTTTCTCCATTTTCGCCACGTAAGTCCTTACGCTGCATATTGGATACCAAACTGCGCAGGTTTGGTATACCTGCCTATGGCCCAAAAAACTGCGGGCGACGGCAGAAATATACGCGCGTAACTTCTAGGTTACGCCGTATATGTGATACCAAATCCGCGCAAATATTGGCGTCGCCGGCTTTTGCGGGCGACGCTTTATATCGGATCGACCCCTGCATCTGTAATGTTAGAGCAGCTCCAATAGAAAATAGATGTAGTAGGAGAGACAATTGGCTGAGGGGGGAACTTCCTGCTAATGCTCATTGGTTGATAGGCACTTTCTGCTTATGCTCATTGATTGATAGACACTTTATCCTAATCCTTATTGGCTGAGAACTTCCTGCTAATGCTCATTGGTTGATAGGCACTTCCTTTTTATGCTCATTGGTTGATAGGCACTTCCTGCTTATGCTCATTGATTGATAGACACTTTATCCTAATCCTTATTGGCTGAGAACTTCCTGCTAATGCTAATTGGTTGATCGGCCCTTCCTGCTTATGCTCATTGATTGATAGACACTTTATCCTAATCCTTATTGGCTGAGAGGTACTTTCTGCTAATCGCCTTTGGCTGATAGGTACTTCCTGCTAATGCTCATTAACTGATAGTCACTTCCTACTAATCGTCAGTAGGAAATACCTATAAGTTAATGAACAATATTAGGAAGTGTACATCAGATACTGATGTCAGTTTGAACTTAAAACAGCTTTTACTTTATATTTTGGCAAATAAAATCTCACTGTGACTGACTGATCAGGCAGCAGTTTAAATGTGTTTATTATGTTTCCCTATATTGTATGTATTATTTAAATACTTAGTGCACACTTGTTGCAGAACCACATAGGTGGAGAGAGTGGCAGTGGGGACACTTATTATGAAGGTTTCTCCTTGTGAAATAAACATAGTGAACCATGCAGTGTTTTTTTAAAGAGTTATTTATTTTACCTGAGTTTGGAAGAAATGTAAGAAGAAACCAGTTCTCCCTTTAGTATGAAGCAGCCAATAAAGTAAGTTTTCTATCTCATTTCTTATATTGATGCTGCTACAATAAGCCAAAGAGTGAAAATTATTAGCCTCACATTTGAGGAGTTATTGTTTTTGTTATAGCTGTTATTTAATGTGGAAATGATTTATATTTAATGTAAAGCACTATATCCCAGTGTATATATAGTGGTGACTTCATGCAATTCCAATCTTTATGTTGTATTTTATTTGTTCATATGTGTAGCTCTCACAGCATAGTGAGTTGGATTGGGATCTTTATGGTGAACCTGTGAAATTACTTGGAGGAGCTACAGTCACCATGTTTAGATACTGCTTTTCATATGGATGAGTAAAGTGTCCTCTTAAAGGGACATAAAACCCAAAATGTTTCTTTCATGATTCAGATAGACAATACAATTTTAAGAATATTCCCAATTTACTACTATTATCTAATTTGTTTATTTTATTTTGTATCCTTTGTTGAAAAGCATACCTAGGTAGGCCAAGAGGCTGTTGATTGGTGGCTGCACTTATATACTTGGTTTTATTGGCGTACTCATGTGCACTGCAGTTGCTTCAGCAAAGGATACCAAGAGAATGAAGCAAATTAGATAACAGAAGTAAATTGGAAATTTGTTTAAAACTATATGATCTGTCTGAATCATGTCCCTTTAAGTCACTGTTCTTTGAGTATCATTACTGGTCTGGGCTGTCACTCTGGCACTATTAATAGTAGTAAGAATATGATCTATATTGCTGAACTGTTTCATATATGCATAATAGACATCTCAGTTCTTGCCTTGTTAATGTACCTGAAAAAGTCATTTATAGGGTCAGAAAAGTACAAAACAAACACTTTATGATTGAACTGTAGCACATAACTGTGTTTTACCATTACAGTTCTAGAGCAGCAATGCACTACTGGGAGCTAGCTGAATATATATGCTGAGCCAATGGCAAGAGACATATGTGCAGCCACCAATCACCAGTTAGTTCCCAGTAATATATTGCTGCTCCTGAACCTACCTAGGTATGTCTTTCAACAAAGGATACCAAGAGACAGAAATACATTTAATACTAAAAGTAAATTAACAATAGCATGCTCTATCTGAATCATAAAAGTTTCATTTTTAAATCTATGTCCATTTTAACTAAGATTTACAAATGCAATTTTGTATTAAGCTAAAACATACTGTAAGTAAATATTTTAGAGATGGAAGCAGCATTACGTGTTAGCAGGCACTGCCGCTTATAAACAAATTACATTGATGAAGGAATTGGATGAAGAAAAAATTCAGATTGATTTCCGAAAGATTTTATCTACATTTTGCAATATTATTAAAGGGACAGTCTAGTCCAAAATACACTTTCTTGATTCAGATAGAGCATGTCCTTTTAAACAACTTTCCAATTTACTTTTATCTTCAATTTTGCTTTGTTTTCTTAGTATTCTTAGTTGTAAGCTAAACCTAGAGGCTCATATGCTAATTTCATAGCCCTTGATGGCCGCCTCACATCTGAATGCATTTTTACAGTTTTTTACGACTAGAGCGTAGAGGACGTTAGTTCATGTGTGCCATATAGATAATATTGTGCTCACTCCAGTCGAGTTACCTAGGAGTCAGCACTGATTGGCTAAAATGCAAGTCTGTCAAAAGAACTGAAATAAGGGGGCAGTCTACAGAGGCTTAGATACAAGGTAGTCACAGAGGTAAAAAGTGTATTAATATAACTGTGCTGGTTATGCAAAACTGGGGAATGGGTAATAAAGCGATTATCTATCTTTTTAAACAATAAAGATTCTGATGTAGACTGTCCCTTTAACTTAGAATTACTCTGCTCATGTAAAAAAGACACCAAGGGGTTTCTTTATTATGAGGTGAATGCGCCGATCGGTTGCAGGCATGCAACTGATATTTATGAAGCAGCGGTTTAAACTGCTGATTCCTGGGGGGGCGGAGCTAGCCTTTGGAAAGAACAGACGCGTCTTCTAATAGCTCCCGCTTGCAGCCACAATATACTTGTTTCCACTGAGATCCCTACTAAAATACCTACTAAAACTTCATCTATAAACTATAGTGATCTCAGGGTTTCAGCATCTGAGAGATTTTGACGAGCGGGAGTTACGTTGCAACACTCCTGATCAAGTGAAGCACCGAGCGGCCATCACAGGCAGGGCAGTCTTTAATATTGACTGGACCCTGGGCAAACATTTTCTTGGGCCCCACCATGCAATCTCGCTCTCCACCCCAACATCCCGAAAAACAACTAAATCAATTGCTGGGCTAATCATTTAAAAAAAAATATGAAATAAATTGCAATATGTGAAACTGGACCTAAGCAGTACTAATAAGTAAATAAATATATAAATTCCTCCACTGTGAGTTTTTTCTGATGCAGTGGGATTGGCTGGATGCCGAGTTAGGTCTTAGCAATCAGTGCTGCACAGTACACACCTAAAACAGCATATGGCACTAGCTTGGCATGTCACATGATACCGGCACGGTCGGGCACAGTTTCTCACAAATAAATGTAAGCAGAGAACTTTTGACTGTGAGACTGTGACAGTATTAGCATATAGAGATGCACTTTGCAGATCTTAAACAGAGTCTACTTGAAGTGATGGAACAAGCCAAACAATTACCACAAATTACACTAACAGTACCACAACACAAAGACCAAGTCTGCAAGTGGAAGAGATGAGTCTAGGGATCATGATGCACCATATAAAGGACTGGAACCGCTTTACACTGGTAATCCTTGCTCTGAGATTGCTTTTTATAGTCTGCTTGAGACCATCCCGACTAAAGACATAAACGACCCTAAGGGCTACTCCACTTTCTCCCCGCAGACATCAGTAGAAGACGGACAAAATGCTTTTCATGTGTCCTTACACTGGATGATTCAAGACTGGACGGTCCCCTCATTGAGGGAATAGCTGTCTCCCTACTCGCATAGGAGAGGCGTGACTATAACTACTATCTACTCCTCAGATTGCTATAAGTCTGGAGTGGGTTAAAATGTTCTCACTTATTCCTCGTTAGTTCTTATAACTCCCTCTCCATAATATGTTTTTTAAGTATTATTAATAATATGCCAATGGCGGAAGTTGAATATTTACATAGCCCACTTGAGCTTTGTCTTTGGTTTGTTATTGCTATGTGCTATTTTCTTACTGTTTTTATTATAAAGGTTCCATTTGTTTACATATCCAATAGAGCTCTAAAGTGTTGGAAGCTCCACACATTTGGGTCTGGATACTACACATATATAGAGCAACATAAGATTATTTTTCTTTTGACATGCCAGCATCACTCACCCCAGAAACATGCCATCTTCTTAGAAATGGAATATAGATATACTTGTCTTAACGCATATCCATACCCAATTAGAATTCAGTATTTATATGTAACAAGACCCACATGGGGTCCTCACCCCCTTACCGACATAATTAACTAGAGTGTTGGTGCTGCCGGCGGCCGAGACAGCATAACATTTCTCTAAAGAGGAGTGAGGTAGACCAGCTAAAGGGTATTCATATTATCGATTTATTACAGCTCGGGGGTTAACCAGTATTAGAGTCCCATCTATAGACATAAAGAATCCTGACTTTTCCTTAGCGTCCCCCGTATGTGTGGTGTGTCCTGACCCAGATTGTTATGGCAAATACTACATAAGTTAGCATGCATCATCACAACCCTTCTGCATTCAATATTGGTTCTTAATATCCACTAGTTTATCCTAAGGATTGTTACTTTATGGCAGCCCATATTCCCAAATAAAAGAATACACTGGGGTGCTGATTCCATATAGATCTACTAAGCCCATAACATAATATAGCCTATTTTAAAGCCTTTCAATATCACCATAATAGAGCATCTCTTGCCTGTAACTATATATATATATATATATGTATATATATATATATATATATATATATACATACATATGCTAAGGCCCAAAAGGGGCTACTACCATTGTTATTATTCTTCTATCCTATATCACAAGTCTAGCAATGTCCTAGATTGGCCCTTTAACCATATGAGGAACATATGCTAAAGAAAACGAGGTTTCATATTTCTATATACTTGTTTTTATTTAGACTTATAGTTTATTTAGAGACTACACTGTTATCTTTGTTCACCTTAAGCTGAGGATGTTGCTCATTTTACTGTATGTCTACAACTAAGAAGCAGAGGTTTCACTAATAAGTAAGGTTTACTGTTTTCTCAACTACACTCTCTGATAACATATTCTTCTCCAACCAAATCACTGTCATTCACATATTCACTGATGTTACCTAGAGAAATAACCTAACTTCCTGTATTGTCATACTCATATATGTATATTATGATGTGTATTATAAAAACCTCAATAAAAAATTATTTCATTAAAAAAAAATGCTGATTCCTAAACCCTCTAAGCCAATTCAGAGTTGACAGATAAAAATCACCCCATCACGCAATTGGAGAGATAAAAACAGGGAGCAGATACACTCCACAATATGAGATGAAAAGCAGACGGGAACCTGTCCGCTAAATGATAAATCTACCTCTAAGAGTAATTGATTAAACATACAATAATGTATATACTAAATGGTTTGATACTAGCGGAACTATAACTGTAGCATGTGTCTGTAAATATGACAACAAGCGGCAAGCTTCTAATGCAGAAAAATAGGTGTGATATGGACTTCTTTATGCTATAACAGTTTTCCAAAAGATCTTTCTGCACCTGTGATTTGCGGTGTACAAGTTACCTGAGCTCCTGCATTACTCTCCCCAATTAATACACAAATAGTGCAAATGAGTAACAACAAAACCTACTCCATAAAAAAAAAAGCTTCTTTATTCTCCAAAACCCATAGAAAGATGTTCCAGGACTTAAACCAACATATCTAAGGGTTAAATCTCAAAACATTGTCTTTTCTAATGGGTTTTGGAGATGAAAAAACTTTTTATGGATTAGGTGGTGCTGTTACTTCTTTGTATTATTTATCTTATTGAAACCACTTTAAAGGTATAGGAAAGTAAAAATTAAACGTGCATGCAATTTTATGACACTTTTAAATTCACTTCTATTTTCAAATGTGCTTTGTTCTCTTGGAAACCCTTGTCGAAAAAGAATACGGACATATCCTACACTAGTGGGAGCTGCTGCTAATTGGTCCCTGCACACATTTGTCTCTTGTGATTGGCTGACTAGATGTGTTCATCTTGCTGCCAGTAGTGCAATGCTGTTCCTTCAGCAAAGGATACCAAGAGAGATAAGCAAATTTGATAATGGAAGTAAATTAGAAAGTTGTTTAAAATTGTACGTTCTATCCAAATCATGAAAGAAAATGTCGGGGTTTCCTGCCCCTTTAAGGTTATCTTATGTTAATGATAGACAATTGCATTGTATTACATTGTGTGTGAAGCAGAACACAAACGTGGTGGAGCCTAATAAATATATTAACTGAATATTGTGAGACCTGAGAACGTTTTCACTTGATGATAAATATTGCTCAGTGCCCCAGATGCTTAGGACAAGATCATGAGGCAAATGTCCTGATTGCAACTGATATTTATGAAGCAGCAGTTTAAACCGCTGCTATATAAACCTTTTAGTCAATTTGGATTTGGCAGATGAAAATCACTCGGATTCATTCGACCGGGATGATTGACAAGCCCTGCTCTCTCGCAATTGGTTGCGTGAGGGTAGGGGGGCCGCATTGCACAAGCATTCCTTTGTACAATGTTAAATATGAGGCACAAATGCACCCCAAAATCTGAGATCAAATGTGGCATAGATTACAACATCCTGTAGATTGATACATCTTGCTTTAGGGCTGATTTTTTATCCACCTAATTGATACATGCATATGCATCATATAATAAAATAAATATATTAAGCTGCAAAGTAAGAATATTTTGTTTGTGAATATTAAAGAGCCAATACAGAATGCTGTACCAGGTAAATTGCAAAGGTAGTCCTGAGTAGAACATAGACCGTGATTTGCAGCTACATGGGTATGACACTTCTGATTCTGGTGTCCTGTTCAGAAATACAAATTTTGATCTTTAGTCTGTAAAAAAAACATTTGCTGGTGTGGCATAGTTCTTGTGAATATAACAAATAACAGAAACGTGTCTGCCAACACAGGGTTAAAAATAACAGAAGCGTGTCTGCCAACACAGGGGTAAGTGTAAACCCAGGTTCGAGGACAGCAATGGGATTAAATAACATTCAGTATTATGTGCCCATTTACATGCAAAGGAATTTATTTGCAACCTTTCCATAACATGAATTTTTGTTGTTGATGTTAACAGCTGCAACAAAGGTTACTGGAGACCTTGTCTTGAGAATTGCAAAGAGCACGTTACATTAACCGTCCTTGCACTTGTCTTATTGTGCAGACACCTTTTTGTGGGAACATGCGATGATATTGCATAAAACATATTTAGAAATATATTTATGTACCTATGCGTTTTACAAACAGATTTTAATTTATGTATCTATCCAGGTGGACATGAACTTTTAAAGGGACACTAAAGTTAAAATTAAACTTATATGATTCAAGCATGCAGTTTTCAGAGACTTTCTAATTTACTTTCTTTATCAAATTGTGCACAGTATTTTTATAAGCACACTTTCTGAGGCACCAGCTACTACTGAGCATGTGCAAAAGTTCACAGTGTATACATACATGAGTCTGTGATTGGCTGATGGATGGACCCATAGCTCTGTACATCTCACTTATTATATCATTCCCGTCTCCCAATAGGTAGCCATTTTGGGTCTTCTATCACTTTGGTTAATCATTAATCTATGGCGCACTCCTGCAACAGAATGTCAGTAATTGTCTGCTCTTCTCTAAATGCTCCAACAGCCTTCATCCAAATGTAGTTTAAAGCTTAGCTCCCTATTTCTCTGGATTTCCCTCACATAAGGAAATATTTTGGCCCACTTTCTTTATATTCACCACCAATGATCCATTGATGAATAAACCTAGATTTTTTTTTTCCCTCAGGCCTGTTGAGTTGTGTGCTCCGTAAAGCATTATGTAATAGTGACAATTGTCCCTATCTGTTAATAGGAGCTAATTACCAGTGGCAAATGTCCTTGTCAGTCAATAATAACTAATACATCAGTGGCAGATGTCCCAGACAGCCAACAAGCCATAAAATAACATTGACAGTATTTTTTGTCAGCCAATGAGCACTAACACAGCACAGACAGTATTCTATGTCAGCCAATGAGCACTAACACAGCACAGACAGTATTTTATGTCAGCCAATGAGCACTAACACAGCACAGACAGTATTCTATGTCAGCCAATGAGCACTAACACAGCACAGACAGTATTCTATGTCAGCCAATGAGCACTAACACAGCACAGACAGTATTCTATGTCAGCCAATGAGCACTAACACAGCACAGACAGTATTCTACGTCAGCCAATGAGCACTAACACAGCACAGACAGTATTCTATGTCAGCCAATGAGCACTAACACAGCAAAGACAGTATTCTATGTCAGCCAATGAGCACTAACACAGCACAGACAGTATTCTATGTCAGCCAATGAGCACTAAAACAGCACACACAGTATTCTATGTCAGCCAATGAGCACTAACACAGCACAGACAGTATTCTATGTCAGCCAATGAGCACTAACACAGCACAGACAGTATTCTATGTCAGCCAATGAGCACTAACACAGCACAGACAGTATTCTATGTCAGTCAATGAGCACTAACACAGCACAGACAGTATTCTATGTCAGCCAATGAGCACTGATACAAAAGTTATCTTTATGCACCAATGAGCATTGACTGAACATTACAGGATGAGCTGTACATTTTATGCACCTTCAGATTAAGATAATTTATGTTCACGTTTAAAATGACCTCACATCCATATATAACATGATATGATATTTCATACGTATAATAAATAGCGTCTCTTCATCCTTCATGAAATAAAAATATCTCCATTTAATAAATATATTTTGCTTATTCAGTAACTGTATTGTCCATAACCACTGTAGCACTAGTAACCAGCTCTGGATTGTTTCTGCCAGATGTAATTAAAGGGATATTAAACCCAATGTTTTTCTTTCAAGATTCAGATAGAGCATAGCATTTTAAACTACTTTCCAAATTACTTCTATTATCTAATTTGCTTCATTCTCTTGATATTATTTCCTGAAAAGCATATCTAGATAGGCTCAGTAGCTTTTGATTGGTGGCTGCACAAATTTGCCTCATGTGATTGGCTCACCCATGTGCATTGCTATTTCTTTAACAAAGGATATCTAAAGAATGAAGCAAATTAGATAATAGAAGTAAATTGGAATGTTGTTTAAAATTGTATTCTCTGTCTGAATCATGAAAGAAAAATGTTGGGTTTAATGTCCCTTTAATTATTCTGCTACTGAACATTCAGAGCTAAACTCATTAGCGATTATTGATGGCGTTTGAACCGTATCTTGGCCCTGTGTGTTTAATTCTCTTATAAAGCCTTGTGTTTACATAGTGCTGCTGATATGAAAACAATGGCCCTTCAGGTATTTCAATGAGCTTATAACAAACCTTTCCATTGTTGGAAGTCAGAACGACTGATTGAATTGCCTGTCTCGCTCATACAGCTGGCAATGTGTCAGCATACTGATTGCATAATCTAGTTACAATCACATTGCCACACACTAGTGGCCAGCAATCAGTATTATTAATACAACATTATTATATTAATATACATTATATCCTTTAAACATCTATATGTCTGATTGTTTTTAAGCCTCTGATCTCAGTTTATTTTATTAGCTTTTCACAGCTAGACAACAGTAGTTCATGTGGGCCATATAGATAGCATTGTGCTCACTCACATTATGGAGTTATGAAGGAACCAGCACTGATTGGCTAAAACACATGTCTATCAAAAGAACTGAGATAAGGGGGCAGTCTGCAGAGGCTTAGATACAAGGTAATCACAGAGGTAAAAAGTATATTAATATAACAGTGTTGGTTATGCAAAACTGGGGAATGGATAATAAAGGGATTATCTATCTTTTTAAACAATAAACATTTTCTGGCAGACCATCACTTTAAGTTCCATCTGTCAGTAACAGAACTCATACGTCGTGTGTTAGTAAGAGGATTTCTGTACTGCTCACCTGTTTTATTTTAGAACATATTTGTATTTTATACATAAGAGTAGCTAATAAATGCCTGAGCTTATAAGCTCCTGATCCACATAAAAAATAGCCTTTTGCTCACTGCAGTCATACAGAAATCAGAGTCTATAGAGTTTACAGATGCTGTAATTAGCCTGTAGTTCATTCTCTCCTTAGCAGCTCGTGGTAACCAAGTCATAGTAGCCCCAGCGGTGGTGGCACAACAAGGGACCAGGTATGTGCTCTGTCTGTACACCGACTGCAGATTGTTAGAGCACAAATGACAAATTCATACAGGTCTGTAAGTTTTGTGTTACAGGCTGAAAAACATCTGCTTACACACTACCTTAAAGGGACATTCAAGTCAATGTTTTATTTATGTATCAGAATTATTTGATGCATTGCAAACTATCTGCAGACAAAATAAATGTTCTAAAACTATTTAAAATTGTAATTTTCTTAAAAACAACTATGCATCATTTTAAAGTCCCTAGACACACCCCTTGAAAAGCCAAAAATGTTGTTTATCTTTGCTGTGGCCAATTAGGGAGAGACATAAAAAAACTCAATCACATATCAACCAATCATTGTGCAGCAAGAACGAGTATCAGGGTTCTGCATGCCACTCCCTCTGGAGGGGGAGGGAAAATACTACAATATTTGAAAAGTAAGAACATTAAACAATGTCAGTGTATTACAAAAGTTTTCATAATTTAACATTTTATGGGGAATTCATTTTTGAGTCTAATGTCCCTTTAAAAGTGATTATTTGTTTTTAATCAGTTAAAAGGATCTACTCAAAAATAATCTGTCATTCACATAAAGCCAGGCTATGTGTATTTCTTAACTCCTACAGCTCTGTCGTTGGACAGTGATGCACGTGCACAAGCATGAAAATAAAAAGCATTTTTAGCAACAATATCAGAAAGTAGTAAGTAAAAATGAGGCTTGTTTTTCATGTATTTATTTATTTAGTAGTTAGTTATTTAAATCAGGAGAAATAATGTAAGAGATATGGTGGACGCTCAGAATGATGAACTAAAATATGGGACATGTGGGGTTGTCAGCTGTACAGTATTATACTGGACAGTCAAGTATCTTAGCAGGCTGTACTGTAAAATAGTGTAAGATAAATGTAAAAAGTAATATAGTGTAAGATAAATGTAAAAAGCCTCCAATGCCTAAACCCATTACAAATATAGAGCAGAAAGAAGTGTGGGGAAGCCAAGGAAGTCAAATCACTTCTATTTCCGAGTGTTACTGGTGGCTAAAGAGATAAAACTATTGAATTCTATGTTACTGGCAGTGAACAGATTAAATGATTGCTTAGCTGTGAAATATATATATTGTGGGATCAAGAGTTGGGGGTAAGGGAAAGCTTTTCGGGGAGCATTGTATGACCCCCATAAACCACTGTGAGTCTGTAACCAGTGACCAGTAGTGAGGACAGATCGCAACCCTAAGGACAGGGAACCTTTGGGCTAAAAAGATACATACAGCTTGTGAGATAGCTGTTTGGTTATTTTGCCACCTGCTCATTGATCAGGGATGTGGTTTCTAGTACTAATAAGGTCATAGTAAACTTTAATTCTCCTGAAATTGATTAACTAAGTATAATTAACCCCTTGATTGTCTGGTTATAATATTGCGTGTCTTGACGTAAGCAGTAAGACCGTGCTATTAGACCCTCCCTCCCTTCTGCATGCTTGCTAAAATAGCATGGTCTCACCGCTGGCGGCGAGACCGCTCTATTGAAAAATACACCCCCATAAAAAGACCAGCAATGTACATTGTTGGTCATTAAGGGGTTACGTCAGATAACATTTGTCATCAGCTGGGATTCAGTTAATTCTAAGCTAATGTTCTATGATTATTATTATTTTTAACATTATAGTTATCACCCCTAGTATTAAATTACAGTTTAGAATGTATTTGTATATATTTTTCTAATTATAGACCCTCCTCTGTACCCCACTTTATTACACAACTCACATTCTGTTGCATAAAACCAGACAATGGGACACAATGAGTCACTGTATTCATCAACAGATTCATACAAGAACCTCCCAGGATTGGCTTAAAATTTAGTCTCCAAACTGTCCCATAAAAGTGTCTCATTATTTTTAAAATGTAGAATACTGTGACTACAATAAACTGACAGAGACATTATAAAACTATATACTGCCTTATAAAACAAAGTTTTATTTCTTAAAGGAGTAAGTGGTGGCTCTAATATGATTATAAACCATGATATTTATGGATCAGCGCATACAGACCATAAATCACATCTCAAAAGTATAAAACCAAGAGGACACCAAACAATGAAAGCCAATTCATGATATATGCAATGTAAAATGTCATAATGTATAATGAACACTACATTGTAATCATAAATTAATATTCTAGTATCCAAGTTGAATATAATACAGACACTGCTGATTATATACACCATTAGTTATAGATCATAGAAATTACATAATAATTCTTGAATAAATGTAATTTTGCAACAGTTTTGCTTCGTATATAAACAGTTTCATGCTGATAGCATTTTATATGAGAGATAGCACTATGGTGTTGCTTCTCATTAAAGGATAATAGTGCAGTCCCGTTTTAAGCAGACCACATTCTATTAAGAACTTACGACCGGTGCAGTGCAGCCAGAGACAAGTTCACAACTAAAAGATATCCAGTTTACAGAGGACTTTTCTCATCTACACCATGATTTCATCAAAGAGGACAGCTCTTGCCAAAACTAGCTAAAGTGCAGGTAGAAAACCCTTTATCCAAACTGCTTGGGACCAGAAAAGGTTTGGATTTCAGAATAGTTTGGATTTTGGAATATTTGAAGCTGTAAAATAGGACAGTTTGGAGAGGAGATGGACCCAAGTGTAAACACCAAGATCCTAGTAGTTTTCTATAATGTTTAATACGTTTGTATACATAGTACCCTCAGAAAGATAGCACAGTACTGTAATCAGAAAGGTAACACAAAAACCAAACACACAGGCAGAGAAGATTGGGGCTTACAGACAGGGAAAAATATACATTTATTATTTATAAATATAAATTGAAAAGTTTGGATTTTGGAATTCTGAATTTGGGGATTTGTACCTGTATCTCAGCCTTAAACAGATTTTGTATAGTAAGAGCAATATAGAAAGGAAATGGAATCTACATAATTAGCACTGGGGAACAGCTGTATCTGATAAAGCTGATTTCATTCCTTGCTCGATTTGAGGGCTTACATATTGTGAGGATATAGAATTTGTATATATTTAAAGAGACATGAAACACAATTTGCCTTTTATGCGTTTCCAATTTAATTATATTATCAAATTTGCTTTGTTCTCATGTTATTCTTTGCTGAAAAGATCTAGATAGGCAGCGTGCACATGTATGGAGCACTGCATAACAGGAAATAGCACTGTCATCTAGTGCTGTTGCTAATGTAAAACATTGTTGCCAAACTGCTGCCATATAGTACTGTAGACACGTGAACTCTCCTGAACTTACCTTCATGCTTTTCAATAAAGGATAACAAGAAAAGAAAGAAAGTGTGGTACTAGAAGCAAAATAGATGTTTACAATGACATGCTCTTTCTGAATCACAAAAGAAAAATTCTGGGTTTTATGTCCCTTTAACAAATGTATCTGTTTATAGAAAAATCCTGCAATATTGGATCTGCGCACACTTATTCTTTTGTTTCTGCTTAAAAAATCTACTGAACATAACAATACCTCTTTATAAAGATATATTACAGATTTGTATTTACCTAAGGGAATTTCACTAATAGTCTCTTTTTGCGCAATATGAAGTAAACCACAGCTTGTTGTTGTGTTCCAGATGCAGGAAAACTGTCACCGACAGCTGCCAACGGCGGAACTTTCTGCAAAGTGCAGATACAAAACTTACAGCAGTCAGTTTACCCTTACATTTTCTCCCCCTTCATTTGTTCTCAGTGATCTATTTTACCTGCTGGAGTCTATTAAAGGGGCAATGAACCCACATTTTTTTCTTTCGTGATTCAGATAGAGCATGCAATTTTAAGCAACTTTCTAATTTACTCCTATTATCATTTTTTCTTTATTCTCTTGCTATCTTTATTTGAAAAGCAAGAATGTAAGTTTAGAAGCCGGGCAATATTTGGTTCACAACCTGGGTTGTCCTTGCTGATTAGACAGTACCAATAAACAAGTGCTATCCAGTGTCTGAACCAAATATTGTCCGGCTCCTTAGCTTAGATGCCTTCTTTTTCAAATAAAGATAGCAAGAGAACGAAGAAAAATTGATAATAGGAGTAAATTAGAAAGTTGCTTAAAATTTTTTGCTCTATCTATAATTTGGGTTTAGTGTCCCTTTAAATTGATTATAAGTAGCCCTTTTACCTTTATATCAGCAATTGAAATAGCTGAATTTGTCTGTGGTATTCCTACCTATACTGAAAGTTTCTAGGCTATAAAAAAGCTGTGTAAACATAGACACCAGAAAAAACTACACTCCCAGTGGGAGGTAGGTGAGATAAGTAATAAAATGTTAATTTCCAATTGTTCTCTCTAATGACCAGATTCTAAAAAGGTCTCTGGTTTGGTGATATTCTATAAGAATGCTTACCAGTCCTATTTCCGTGGTGGAATTATATAAAGCTACTTATTACCCTTAAAACAGGGTATCTCGCTAACGGGTGAATAATGCATTTTCGTATAGGGAGGAGACGCATACATTACAAAAGTGCACAATAAAATTTGTAATTTAAAAATCATACAAAACAAATAATTGGACCATTCACACAAAAATACGTGGGGAAAATGCATCAAAATTGTAACAAAATTGTTCACCAAAAATCGTATTTTATCAAAAACATAACATTAGTATGTAAATCATACAGGACTAAATCCTATTAACTATGCACAGAGTAAATCGTAATTTAAAGGGACATTAAACAGGTTGAGATCTGTGCATATCCTAAAAGGGCTAATTAATTAAAAATAGTTTGCATAAAAAAATTGTTTAAAATAATTGTTTAAAAATATTCAAGTTTAAAAACACGCCGGTTTCTCCCTCTGTGCCTCACCTTCCATTGTGAACTTCTACCTAGCAGACAGCTTTCATTATTTGTATGGGAGACATCTCGCCACTCACAGGGACAGCACTTTTTTTTATAGAATTCCATGAGGGCTGCCCCTGCGAGTGTTGACATGCAAACCACTCATAGACTAGCAAACTTTATAAAATTGGGCCCTGGAGGCCTGGTGATCTAATGGTTTCTTGCTCAGGTGAGATGATCTAAAATTACCCTCCAGCACTGCGAGATCCAGAGAGAAATTTTCAAAAGGCAGATTTTGCTACACTTCTTCTGGGGGCGTTCCCTGAATTTCTGTATGTGAAGGAGAGACAAGCCCAGTGCAGTATAACACTGCATTACATGACAGTTCTGTTGCATTCACACTTTGTATTTATGTTACATTACACTTCAGATTAAGTTTTATTACTTTTAAACCTTACACGTTTTATTTTGTATTTTGCTTTGTATACAGCAGTGTATTTAGGATTGTTATTTCACAAATCCTGATTATGCGTTCTGTGTAACTTTATCAAATTATGATCATACTTTGTATATTAATGTGTATATTTTACAAATGACATTGCACTGTACTTAAAATAAAACTCAAAAACTGACAGCTTCAGTTTCCCAGAGAACTTACTTTACATTACTTTCTATAAGCCCAATAAGCAAAGATTCTCTAATTTAGAGGGAAACAAGAAAAAGTGTGAAATCTAGAAGTCCTCCAAAGAAAGGAATAAAGCTCTATGGTATACAGAATTTCACATGAGAGAGAGAAGGTAACTGTAGAACACCAAGGGCTGATACAAAGGCTGAGTTTGCATCAATTACAAATTAAATTTAATGTTTTCATTACATTTTAACTTGTTTTTGCCTATAGTTTATCATTTATTACTTTTCTGTCAGTTAATTAAGTGTATTGTGAATTGTAAGCAAACTTGCCCTGCATACAGCTGGGGAGAAAAATCAGTGAGACCAGCTTGTTTAAAATGCTTACAGTATTTAACAAGACTTGTGAGAGAGCTTCAGCATACCCTGGGAACACCCCTGTTTTGGGCCAGGAAACTGCCCTGTCCTTCCCACTTTCTAAAGCTGTGTTTTATTTTACAATAGAAAAAATACCAAGTGCACTGTAAGTTGTAAAAGATACACAGAAATATACAAAGTATTATCCTAATTTGTTAAAGTAGCACAGAATTTTTAAAAACATAATCAGAATTTGTAAAATAACTGCTGTATCTAAATGTATTAGAAAATATAATATAAAGAGCAAGGCTTAAATATAATAACACTAACAGGACCCAATCTAAAGTATAAAGTAATATAAAATACAAATCACAAAGTGAAAGTGTAACAAAACTCTCTTAGCATGCAGTCTATATTACACTGGACTTGTCTCTCCTTCAGATACAGAAATTAGAGAGATCTTGCAGTGCTGGAGAGTTCCGTCTTTTTTCTTCATTCAATGAGATCAGCCCCTGTGAAGTCTGCACTATAATTTCTATCTAAGCATTAGAATCTTTGATCATCAGGCCCTAAGTATTGGAATTTAGTGTACAAACAGAGATAAATATTTGTGTGTAGAGAAAGTGATAACATAAGGAGATCTGCAAGTTCATCCTGTTTTAATGGGGTGCGGTGTTAAAGAACAAAACCAGCAAAATTAAACATAAAGAAACTATTTATCTCATGTTTTATACTCCGCTGCTGGTATAATAAAGTCATTGGAAACAATTTTACAGTATGATGTCCCTTTAAATTCCACCACTGCATATGTACATATACATACTAAATTAGTGTTGTTATGTGTGTGTATGCATGTGCTACTTTGTGTGCACAAGCCTAGCGGTATTAATATTATTTAATATGATACCAGAGAAACTAGCATGAAATTAACTGTGTAATATAAAAATGGAATGGAAACATATCTATATATCAATCTCATTAGCACAGCAGAGTATTACACAAGCCAAATCAAATCCTTGTCTCAAATGATATCTATGTTCTTCATAATAAAAAAAAAACATTATTTTTGCTTATTAACCTTTTTGACTACCACAGTTAGTTTTGGCACAGGGTATTTCAATCCTTTCTAGCAGCCAAATGGTTAAAGGGACTAAACATTTCCTTTCATAATTTAGAGAGAGCATATAAATATATTATTACATTTACCTGTCTTGGTATCCTTTGTTGAACAGCATACCTAGGTATGTAACTGGTACATGTCTAGAGCACTATATGGCAGCGGTTTAGCAAGAATGCTTTTAAAAAATATAAACTTTTTAGCACAATGTGTAACATTATTACAAGCACTCCTGCACAACTTCTGCAATATAGTGCACCCAACACATGCATAATACCTAGCTATGTTCTTCCTTCAACAAAGGATATCAAGAGGATACTGACATGCCCTACAGAAGTAGCATGTATTGAACACAAAAAATGTTATACATTGTAAATAACTTTCAATTAGATGTAACAAAGAAAAAAAAAATATTCAATGTCACTTTATAAAACTGATTTACAGTTCTGGATATTACCACTAGAACTCTTCTCTGAAACTTGTTTGCCTGTAGAGAACCTGTCTGCCTGAAACTGTCACTAGCGATACAGAATTGCGTGGTGAAATGTAACATTGCACAAGAGCTTTCTTGTACAATGCTGCCCCCTGTGTGAGAGCAAGGTATTGCAATCGCCCCACCAAGCGAGAGTCAAGGTGGCCGAGAGGTGAAAGAAGCAGTTTCTGCAAAGCCTTAAAATCCCATTATGAAGCACCATTTACCCAATAATTCTTGTTAATAGTTACAGCGTTAGTACATTTTCTTCCTGACTAGTAGCTTCTTTACGTCTGGCTGGTAATGTATATTGATATTTTACTAGTCCTGCTAATCTATGTTATCAGCACACACACATGTAGTGCAGGGACAGATGGAGACTGATCAGCCACATTCCCACTATGTAGTAAGCCCCCATTCAGCAGTCACATAGCTGTAGCATGACATGGCACATTATATATGGGGCACTTTGCACGAGTGATGCTCCCTACAGAGAAGGCATCTGTAAGTAAGAGTCATGAGATTGCTCAGCTTTAAATCTAAACCATACAGTTCTGAGATGTCAGTTACCTCATATGTGCATAGGGTGTTTTTATGTACTTGATACTGAACACCCCAAACCCAGGCTCCTGGCTTCCTTGGACTGAACAACATTATATATCAGTATTAAACACTGACATCACTAATAATTAGTTTTAAAGAGATATGCAAGTGACTAAAAGAGTGTGATACAACAAGTAGGGATGTATTACATTCCTGTTGTAGGCTTAACACTGATGGATTACATTCATGTTGAAAGCTTAACGCTGGTAGTAACAAAACAAATGTCTACTAAAGTTTAAATACATTTGTTGCTACTACCAGATGCTAATTTTACTGCAGGGATGTGATCTAGTTCATATTTTCGGGTTTTACAATTTTGAAACTGAAATAAGTTCAGGTAGAAAATATTTATTTTGTAGGAAAGTAAAAGCACGGAGGGAGATACAGGAGCATAAAAAGAACAAATTCAGCAGGGATGAAAATGATTATGCATCTGGAACTGTGTATTGATGGATGGGGGACCGGACCGGTAACACCAAGGGTTCCACTTCCAGTTCCACTTCCGGTTACAGACATGGAGGATGCCATTACCATCCGGGCTCATGGAGCCAGACATCAGATTCAGGGTCAGGGGACTCCGATCGAGATGGAGGCAACATCACCGGCGGGGTGGCAGGCGGCACAGGAAGAGGTACAAGGGGTCGGAATCGACACAGGGGCAAAGGCAGAGCTTCACACCAGGTAATGCCCGAAGCAAGTACAGCCAATAATATTGAACTTAAGTACTGTACCACTTTCACTCGAGGAACAAAGGGCATTTAACAAGGGACTTTCTTTTTGCCCACAACAACAGCGGGTTGATATCTTTGGACTGCAAAAAGACTTATATGGGTTTTTTAGGGCCTTGAATTAAAAAGTTATTTTGCAGGCTTGACAAATGTTTTGAAGGGGGAGTCTGGTTCTAATGTACAGAATAGGCTTGATTTGCAACACTTGGGTCTAAGGAATAAAAGTAAATTTACACCACAACAAGTAAATCAAGGATTTAATACGTTTATCCAATTGGTTGAACATGATATGAGTGATCTATATAAAAAAATGGGTAAAGGTCCTCCAAAGAATGGCAATATGATTAACATCTTTAGTAAAGAGGAGAGGGGTGCAATTAAAAACTTGCAAGAAAAGAGACTGTTTATTTTTAAGGAGGCTGATAAGGGAGGAGCCCTGGTATTTTTATAAAAACATTACTATGTTAAAGAGATTGAGAATCAACTTGCTAATACTGAGGTATATCAATTATTATCAAATAACCCAACTATGAAAGTTAAAAAGGAAATTGAGGCATGTGTCAAACAGGCACATAGACATGGGTTAATTGATAATAAAGTTGTCAAATTTCTTTTGGAAACTGAAGATATTTTACCAGTATTTTATACACTTCTGAAGGTACATAAGGATAGGGAAAAATCAACAGGACAGCCGATTGTGGCAGGGGTTAGTTCTGTTTTATCTAAGGTGTCCATCTATTTGGACAAAGTATTGAGACCATTTGTTAATTCTACCTCATTTATTAGAGACACAGGTGACTTTGTGAATAAAGTACAGGGTTTGACATTGGAAGAGAATAAAAGCATTTTGTATAGCCTGGATGTAACTAGATTGTATACATCTATTACCCATGAGGCAGGATTGGGAGCTGTGGGTAGATGCCTGACATAGAGTATGAATATGAATAAGGAACAGAGAGAATTTATTCTAAATCTTTTGTGCATTATCTTGAGATGTAATTATTTTTTATTCCAGGACCAGTTCTACTTGCAGCTCCAGGGTACTGCTATGGGTTCCAATGTCGCTCCAACCTCCGACAATATTTTTATGAATACATTTGAGGAATACTTTATTTATGACCATCCATTGTTTCTTCTGTATGGCGCCACCTGGTGGCGTTATATAGACAATATATTTGGCGTATGGTTGGGCGACATTGGAACCCTGGAGGATTTTGTTAAGGATCTTAACATTGCCACACAGCATATAAAATTTAAATTGAATGTAAGTAAAGAGAGGATAGATTTTCTTGACACTACAATATATAAACAGGGTAATGTGTTGGCTGTGGATCTGTACAAAAAAGATATGGATTGCAACAATTTGTTGCATTTCTCTAGTGCACATCCTCCAGCTCTGGTGAAGAGTTTGCCCAAGAGTCAACTCATGAGAGTGAGACGAATTGTCTCTGATGAGAGTGTGATTAAGGAGAGACTCTCTGAGATGGGCGAACATTTCATACAGAGGGGATATCCTGCTGATCTTATTAAAAGAGAAACACAAGCTACATTAGAAATTCCTAGGGCTGCTCTGTTGAGAGAGAAATCTAGAGTGGTGAAAACCCCTAGGATGATTTTTGTAAATGAGTACTCCCCTTGGAGTGATCATGTACAAAAAATCTTACGCAGGCATTGGCATGTGTTAGAGGTTTCAAATCCGGATGTGAGTGAGTTCAAAAATCGTCTGCCTTTAGTAGAGGAAGAAATTTGAAGGACACACTAGTTAGGGCGGATGTAGGCCCTAAAAAAGTTCTAAATCAAAGTTTTATTGGAGAAAAGAATTTGGGATGCTTACCCTGTCTAGGCTGTCAAAATTGCAATAGTATCATTAAAGGCTCAATCTGTACCCATCCGCGCACGGGTAAACAATATAAGTTAAAGGGACATTATACATGTAATACAAATTTTGCGGTCTATCTAATTAAGTGTCCATGTGGTTTGGGGTATGTTGGCGAGACCACACGTAGGGTCCACGAACTAATAAATCAACATAAAAGTAATATAAGGACATGTGATTTAGAGGCACCAGTCTCAAATCATTTTATTAAAGCAGGTCACCAAATAAATCAACTTAGATTTCAAGTGTTAGAACAGATAAAACTCCCAAGAAGGGGGTTCAAACCCTATTATATAGAGAGCTATATTGGATATATGAATTGGGGACTATGTCTCCAGGTGGGCTAAAGAGAGAGATGGATTGGAATGTTTGCCTCTAAAAACATTGTTCTAATATATCTATATCATGAGTTTCCACCAGGTGGAGCTATTTGTGAATTTTGTGTGTATTTAAGGAAAACTGGTTGATTAAGATAAATTAAAGTATTAGGCAACCACTAGGTGGGGCTGTAATTTCACTAAGAATTGTACTTTGTAATGAAGGGGTTAATTGGAAGTAGTAATGTGGGTGTGGTTACAAGCCTTTATAAGACTGTTTTTAATTATTTGTAAAATAGACATGATTAAGGATATCAATCTGAAACGTTGACATTTTGCTATGATGGCTTAAATAAAGATTTTTATTTTATCAATGGTGGTGCTGCTATCCTCTTTTTCTTGGATTTGCAATTATTGAAGGCTAAGGTGCTAGTCTTGGACAGCTTGCACACCTGCACATTTACTGCCCTATACTAGGGATTACCCTGGTGCTGGAACATTTTGAACCAGTATATATTATATGGAAAGTAAAGCAAATGAATGTATAATGTGCGGTGTGTATATTATAATTAGCTGCCCTGGCAGAGTGAGAACACATAAGTGGTTTCCTTTTCTCTGGAGTCAATTGTAACCCAGTGTAACACACATGAGTGTGCCCAGACTACTTCAGAAAACTCTCATGTGTGTTTAATGATTAAGCTAAAGAGGCCCTAATGTTTTACCCTACATTTAGCAGAGCTTACATATATGCCATTTACATTCCCTCTTCTATATAGAGATACAAATATGCAGCAAGGGACATATTAACCTCTCAGCTGCCAAAGAAAATGTATTGATGCTGATAATTAAGCACAGAGAATATTCAGCTACAGTCTACAGTGCCAGGCATGAAAGCATTGCACAACAATGTGGTGCATCCCTCTCCAGCAGACAATGGGTTAATGAGTTCTAACTAGGTTAGATAACAAAAAGCAATGGTAACATTCACAACACTAACATTTGTCAGGCTGGAGTGCACAGATAATCGTCCTGGGATAATTATACGAGTGTTTTGTGATGTTGCATTAAAGGGATATGAAACCCCAAATGTTTTCTTTTGTAATTCAGACAGTGCATGTGATTTTAAACAACTTTCTAATTTACTTCTATAATGAATTTTTCTGCGTTCTCTTCGCATCTTTAGTTAAAAAAGCAGGGAGGTGTCTAGAACAGTGGTTCTCAACCAAAGTGAGCTCAAGGCCTGGTACATTTTAGCTAGACATGTCCAAGGCCCGGTAGAGAGAGAGAGATAAATATAAATAAATATATATATATATATATATATATATATATATATAAAGTAGGGGGGCCCACAAATGGCATCTCCACGGATCCTTGTGCATTCCTTAAGCTGGAGTTTTCAGTTGCCCTATCAGTAACTAAGCAAATAAGTGTGGGTTTAGTGGGGGCCCTGGCGGGGTTCTGTCACTGTGAGGGCCATAGAGTGTGGGGTCTGGTCCTGGAGGTTGGGTGCCCTTTCTCTGGACCTTAATGTTGGGGGTCCTGGCTCTGGAGGTTTAGGGGCCTGTTGGGGGCAGGTCAGGGAGGCTACCATGTTCATTTGCATAAAATGTAATACATTTTGGTCAGTGTGAGACAGTGTTCCTGGGGCCTTGATTGGTCTCAGTCTGCCCCTGGTGTGCAGTGGGGTAAGAGTGTGCAGTGGGTGCATGACAGGTCGGGGCCCACCAGCAGGGCTATCGCGGCCCGGTACTGGGCCACGGCCCGCCTGTTGAGAAATCAGGGTCTAGAACACTATATGGCAGCAGTTTTACCATATTGTTATCCATTTGCAAAAACATTAGGTGGCAGCACTATTTCCTGCCATGTAGTGATTCAGATGCCTACCTAGATATCTCTTCAACAAAGAATATCATGAATACTAAGCAAATTTGATAATCAAAGTAAATTGGAAAGTTAAAAAAAAAAAACTGCATGCTCTGTCTGAGTTACAAAATAACATTTTTGGGTTTATATCCCTTTAAGTTAATTTAAAATATATATTTTCTTTTCTGCAGAGAATGAAGCAGTTATGTTATTTTCATTGTGAACTGATTTTTATTCATTCTAAAAATAAATTGTGTTGTAACTGAGAGAAGGTTAAAAAACAAGTGGGGATAGAGACAAAATAATATAATATGTACTTTAATTACTTTATCTGCACATATAGACTGCAGTGCCGCGCCATTACCCCTTTCTTTTACATTTCTGAATTGTACAGCTCTAATTCCCCTCACACATTTCCTTCTATGGCTGTAGCTATATCTATTGTTGTTTTAGTAGAATGCAAAAGTGCATAGGGATTATCTGCTGGAGCCTGCCTAGAAGCTGTGTACTCAGTTGAAATACAATGCCTGTGTCTAAACACTGATAAGTGGGGGTGGAGCAAAGTGCTTGGGACAGCATTGCTATATAAGTATTTTTGCTTATTTTTGAAAATTATTTTATAATACTTGCCAACTATTTTTTACTTAATTAGCCCTTTTAGGATGCGCACAGATCTCAACCTGTTTTATGTCCCTTTAATGTGGGACAATCCTATTGCAGGAGAGTTTCCTGATTCAGGAGCCTGCAGAATCTCTATTGACAGAGCTGTATCTTTGGAACTAAGCAGGCAGATGGGGAAATATTTTGCAGAGTTAAAGCTGAGCTTTTCCAACAAACAATTTGCTGGTTTTAAATGGACATTGAAATCAAAATAAAACTTTCATGATTTAGATGTTGCTTGTGATTTTTCTAATGTATCTCTTGGTCTTGGAAAACTTGTTAAAACCTAGGTCCTTTCCCTGAGAGCATACTGAGGTAGGCATAGGAGTGTGCACGCATCTTGATCACAATATGGCAATAACAAAGTTTGTAAGAATGTTATACACATAGAGCATAAGCCATGTACACACTTCTAAGACCACCTCAGAATGAGACTGAGCTAAGTTCCAACAAAGGTATCAAGAGAAATAGGTAGATTTCATAACAGAAGTAAAATGGAAGGTGTTTTGTCAACCTGAATCATGTCCCTTTAAGAGATAGGCTGACTGGAATATTTTTATATTTTACCTGTTGATGTGTTACAATTAGTTATAAACTGTGATCCCTTCATGGTAAAAGAATCATTCTCATTTTCAGCATCACAGCCCATACTTTTCTTTTCTTTAAAACGTTTGCTGACAGTGAGAGGTTTGCCAGGTATCCTGTATTCAACTGAAAAGTCCAGTATTTTAGCAGGATGTCCAGTAAAATGTTCACAAAAATACTGGGCACTTAAATGCCCAGTTTTATTTAAAGTCCCTGCATATTAGCTAAATAGAAAAACCCTTCTATGTCTCAACACAGTACAAATATCCGTCAGGAAGAAGTGTGGGCAGTCAAGGGGGTCAAATCCCTTCTGGCAGTTAAAGAGGTAACAGTATTGATTTGTATTTTGCTGGCAGCCAAGGGGTAAAATGACTGCTCAGCTGTGAAAATATACACGTCGGATCAAAAGTGGGGCTAAGGTTGAGCTTTTGGGGCCGAATGATCAAGCACCGATTGGAGCTTGATGCCCCTGTCTCCGCCGGAGCCGCCAGGCTCGCTGGAGATAGCAGTTATGAAGCAGCGGTCTAAAGACCACTGCTCCATAACTTGTTCACCTGCTCTGAGACTGCGGACATCAATCCGCCCGATCCTATACGATCGGGCTGATTGACACCCCCTGCTAGCGGCCGAATGGCCACGAATCTGCAGGGGGCCGCATTGCACAAGGAGTTCACAAGAACTGCTTGTGCAATTAAAAAATGCCGGCAGCGTATGTTGTCAGCATTTATCGATGTGTGGCGGAGATGATATGCTATATCGTATCATGTCCGTCCGCACTTTAATAAATCGGCCCCTTTGAATATATAAAAACTGTGAAATATCTATATTGAAAATAGTATTAGTTAAAGGACACTTGGGACTTAACAAAAATGTGTTTTTAAGATGAAAAGAATTGAGGGTCCTGCAAAAGTGGCTGATTTTTGTCAAAATGTTGACAGTATTAAGAGCCTCCTCCTTTTTTACTTTGTGTAGTTGAATTTAATTGCAGCCTAAACCCAGTTACAAGAAGAGAACGCCTGTTCTTGTGCCTATGAAAGTCAATTATAATATATTCAAAATGCATCATCCCCGGGTCTGTGATGAGCGAGCGCTTGCTGTCAATGGGCTTGTTTACAATCCTTTAGAAGACTTCATTGCTTTTTCTACTGAATTCACCATTAAACTCTATGGTCTTTTTTTGGTAGATAAAACAATTGAATAGCTTTTCTAAAAGATTGTGATTGACCCCAATTTTGATGCATACAGCATACCGACATATGCTCCATATGTCACATACATAGTAACATCTCTCACTTAAAGGGACACTGAACCCACATTTTGTCTTTTGTGATTCAGATAGAGCATGCAATTTTAAGCAACTTTCTAATTTACTCCTATTGTCAATTTTTCTTCGTTCTCTTGCTATCTTTATTTGAAAATGAAGGGATCTATGTTGTTTTTTTTTGTTCAGGACTCTGGACAGCACTTTTTTATTGGTAGATGAATTTATCCACCAATCAACAAGAACAACCCATGTTGTTTACCAAAAATGGGCCGGCATCTAAACTTACACTCTTGCATTTCAAATAAAGATACCAAGAGAATGAAGAAAATTTGATAATAGGAGTAATTTAGAAAGTTGCTTAAAATTTCATGCTCTATCGGAATCACCAAAGAAAAAAATTGGGTTCAGTGTCCCTTTAACAATAATAGCTTTTACTAGTCGCATTTATGCTAATACATTTTAAATTTGACTATATTGTCCTTTTAAGTCAACACATTTTGGAGTGGACAGCATATCTATAAGTTTATCATTTTGTGAACAAATATAGTGATGAAGTCTGGGCTACATTCTTTGCTGCTCTCAACCCAAAATCTGGACCTTAAAAAGAGGATATATTAAGATGTAACTGTATGACCCTCCGTATGAGTCCCTGATAGCAATACCTTATACAGATTATCACTAATGAATGGTTATGCTTCTTATCTGCACTAGAGTTCAATTGCTGTACTTCCCTAGTATTTGTTACTATTGGTATATAAGTTCTTTTTCACCCAAACATCATTTGCAGCTTGAATACTTTAGCAGATACAATCTAATTTTTATGTGGGGGTTAAAGCTTATAAGATGATTTATACTTTAGACTTTAATAATACACACACAAAAACTCAGACACACACATACAAAATATGTAAACTGCACTGCATTAATTAGGAAGCTCATGCCTAGAGCTGCTCCCTGGCTCAGCAGAACATCAAATGAAAGATAAACAGAGCACTCTAAAATAAATCACTGAAGAAAAGGTTTTAGGCACGCAAACTATGAAATTTCTGCTCTCTGACTCTGTTCCAAGTCTGTCATTGCACAGCCCCTGGGCCGCATGTCACTGAGCAGTGAGCACAGGATAGGCAGGCAGGTTTAGGCTAGCAGGGCAACTTTGCAAGCCCCACGGCACACCCACAACATTCATAGTGAAATTGGGCAGGGGAGGAGCAAAGTACAAACAAGCAAAAGCAGCCGGGAAAACTATTTGTTGAAATTGCAGCACTGGCTCAAGGGGCAAAAAAATTGTGTGTCTACACACTTCCCCAGTCCCACTAATGTTCACAAATGCCAGCCTCTAATAAAATAATCTATGCATCTCAACATTGTATTTTTATCTTGTACTAAAATAATAGGATTATAATATATCCCATGTGAGTAACCTATACTATGCACTACATTAGGAAAGACTGTATTGGATATGTACAGCTACAGTTTGCACCTATTTATTTATTTTTTAAATACAGCTTTGTTTTACCCTCTAGAGTCTAGAGTACCAAAGCTCTCATTTCTGTACAGTGAATTCCCACTGGTATAATGCTTAATATCCTTAAGAAAACACATTGACGCTGATATTGTTAGTAAAACCCAAGCAAATACATTAACCTCTCAGGTGCTAGAGAGGATGCAGCAATCAATTGCACCCCTGGCTGACAGGCAAGGGGTTAACCCTTGTTTAAGCTGCAAAAAATAAACTCACATTATTCTATTTACAAGAAGGGGTCTCTAAAGCACTGCTAAATACATTTGTATCCTAACTTACGGTGCTGGGACTAAAATGATAATGTATGATTGTAATCACTTAAAGACGCTGCTACCTAATATTGATTTGAAGACCATTAAGGTACAATCAGGAGTGAGATGCACCTTTACAATTACTTATCATACATTCTTTCTGTTGACTTACCACAAGAATGAGTGTCCCCAGGCACTCCGCTAAAGCTTGTCTTAACAGCTTGTTCCTGATACGTAGCATCTCACAGCACTTATTCACAAAATCCTTCTGTCGTCCCATGGTAGCCGGCTGTTGTGTATTGCCTCTGTCAGAAGAGAAGTGATCACTGGCCAGTGTCAGCTGCTATTAGTAAAGATGTTCTTGTGCTTATAAATGTACACACACAGACACCTCCCATCCCATGCTTGGGAGAAACCTCTACCCCACCCAGAATTACATACACGTCAAGTCACTTACTTCCCTGCAGCTCCCAGAGCTATCAGTGTGATATAATGTATTATCCAACAAATGTGGAAAAGTTTAGAATAGTCAAAAACCTACAATTAGGGATAGATGGGTGTAGCCTTGAACGATTCTTACTTATCTTACATAAAGAAGCAAACTATATGAAAGTTCTGTGTTACTGTAATGTATCAAATATGAATCAGCTATACAAGCAAGAGTCAGCAGTAAGTTCACTAAAGTAAACAATAGTAAAACCATGATAGGGAAAATAATTACTATTGGTTAAAGGGACAATAAACTTTTTTTTTTTTTTTATTCCTGCATTGTAAAAGATCTAAATAGAAAATAAATGTTTTGAACTGTCATTTTGTTAGCAACATTTGGAGTGTTTTGCAGTCCAAGGACCTACTTCAAAAAGTCTTGTGAGTGTGGTTTATCTATCTCCTTTGTTGATCGTTTGAGCCTGTTTACTGATCAGCCAATGACTGTGCAGTATGAAGGTGTGTCAAACTTCTCATATTCACAGAATGCACTAAAGTTAATCTCAATGGGTTTTTTTTCCCCACTCTTCATAATAAAACATTTTGGGCCAGATTATGAAAGGCATGCTTTCAATTACACGCAAGCGAAATGGGGTTTATCACAGGAGCACAGACGTTAAATGTAAATGCTATAGCGTAAGGTCGGGTTACCTTAGCAACTAATTGATTTTCAAGAAATTCGACATCAGATGGAAGCGTTAACACAACTTTAAATACAGCTACACGAAAAGAGCGACTGCGCGCTATCAGCAAAATATTTCAATGGAAACCTGGTACTAAAATGGAGCCGTAAATTACTTTTAGCTGTCGGCCGCTTCGGTAGCTTACGGCTCCATTTTTAACGACTCAATGGAAGCGAGGCCTAAATTGGGAAGCTGTTTAAAATTGTTGCTCTATCTGAATCATGTAAGTTTATTTTCCCTTTTGTTTTTATTGTTTGAAGTTCACAAGACATGTACAAAGTAAACATGGACATAATAAATTACAAAACATTATCATCCATATCTCTTATTATATAGTTAGCTTAGCAGTACTTTATTTCTACTACTATACATGATATTAGTTTTATTCATGTAGAACACAAACCTAATAAAAAAGAGACAAACCTCAACATTTTCTGGTTATTGAATTCAGAAGATACTGAAAAAAATATAAATTCTTATATATTTAAACTACAGTTACTACCAAAGGTTGATTTAGCGTTTCACTAGTCCTACCTGTATTTTACCATATTCTATAAACCATCCTTAATAAGACCGAGGGGGGGGGGGGTTAGGACAAGTTGTTCAGGGGGAGAAAGGTAAAGGAAGAGAAGAAGAGGGGGGGGGGAAAAAAAAAAAAAGGAGAAGAGAAAGGAGAGGCAGTATACAGCGACGGGTTTCGATTCTGGTTATACATTGTTTCTATATCTCCTAATAAATTCTAACCATTTATGTTCGAATCTATCTTGATGATTAGTTCCCTGATTAAGGCTATCAATATGCTCTATTTGATATTGTGCATGAAGTAGGAAAGTTCAATTTTTTAGGATAAGATATCTGCCTCCCAGAATTGCTGTATTAATAAAATCAATATTAGGGATGTATTCCCCAAGATCTCTCAAATTAACCAAGAAAAAAATATGCTGTATCTCTATACGTATCTGTATATTCAGTAATCTATTCATCCAGAACTGTACTCACTGCCAAAATTGCTGGATCTTGGGGCAGCTCCAGAACATGTGAACCAGGTCGGCCCTGATGGAACTACATCGAGGACAAACATTTAAGACATTCCCATACCATCTATTTAAGCTAGCCGGTGATATATACATGCGATTCAAGATTTTGAACTGTGATTCTCGCCATGATGCGGAAAGAGTTGCATGTTCTACCGCAATTATACTCTGTTTTACTTTATATGGATCCATATTTTGAATATCCTTAGCCCACTTTGCCGATATCTCTAATACATTTATTTCACCGCTCTCCATTTGTATCATCCGATACCAATAGCTAATTGACCGTTTACCTGCTTTAAAAAGGGCAAGGCCCATTTTAATAACCGGGTGTACCCACTCCTTTTTACAATTTTTGATAGTTTCATTATACCAATGGCGGACTTGTAAATAGGCATAAAATTCTGTGTTGTTAAGTGAAAACTGATCTCTAAGCGCTGTAAATGTATACACCCGGGTAGTCTCTGGGTCCCTAAACTGAGATAAATATTTGAGTCCTAGTATAGCCCACTTATTAAACATTTGACTCTTGATACCTGATGGGAAGCAGGGGTTCCCAGAAATAGGAACTAAGTTCGAAATCAGCGGGTTATCATTCATACTGGTCTTAATATCCTGCCAGGCTTTAATAATATGAAACAAAGTGGGCTTATTTTTGACCATGGATGGTAATTTCTTAATCGGGCAATGTAATAGTGCCTGTAGGTCATATGGCAGAACTAATTTTTGTTCTATTTCTAGTGACGCCACATAGTTCCCCCCAGTAAGCCAGTCCATCGCTACCTTTGCCAAACATATTCTATTATAGTTACCGAAATTTGGTAACGCAAGACCCCCATATTGTCTTAACTGTGACAACTTCTGTAAAGCTATACGCTTTTTGCCACTACCCCAAATAAACAGTCTGATGGAGCTATTTAAACGCTTTTGTTATTGGAATTGGGATATTTTGCATTAAATACATCAGTTTGGGTAAGGTAATCATTTTTATCAAGTTAATTTTTGCCGTCATTGACAGAGGAAATTTTGCCCAGTTTCCAAGCTCTATCCGATCAGCCAATAGAATGCAAGCTCAATCTGATTGGCTGATTGGATCAGCCAATCGGATTGAACTTGATTCTGATTGGCTGATTCCATCAGCCAATCAGAATATTCCTACCTTAATTCCGATTGGCTGATAGAATCCTATCAGCCAATCGGAATTCGAGGGACGCCATCTTGGATGACGTCATTTAAAGGAACCGTCATTCGTCATTCAGTCGTCGGCCAGGATGGATGTTCCGCGGTGGAGGTCTTCAGGATGCTGCCGCTTCGCTCCGGATGGATGCCGCTTGGATGAAGACTTCAATCGGATGGAAGACCTCTTCTGCCCCGCTTGGATGAAGACTTCAGCCGGATCATGGACCTCTTCAGCCCCCCACTTGGGCTTGGATCAGGACATAGGAGGAGCTCTTCTGGATGGATCGGTGTGATACCCGGTGAGGTGAAGACAAGGTAGGATGATCTTCAGGGACTTAGTGTTAGGTTTATTTAAGGGGGGTTTGGGTTAGATTAGGGGTATGTGGGTGGTGGGTTGTAATGTTGGGGGGCTTGGGTATTGTATTTTTTTTTTTACAGGCAAAAGAGCTGTATTTCTTGGGGCATGCCCCGCAAAGGGCCCTGTTCAGGGCTGGTAAGGTAAAAGAGCTTTGAACTTTAGTAATTTAGAATAGGGTAGGGCATTTTTTTATTTTGGGGGGCTTTGTTATTTTATTAGGGGGCTTAGAGTAGGTGTAATTAGTTTAAAATTGTTGTAATATTTTTCTTATGTTTGTAAATATTTTTTTATTTTTTGTAACTTAGTTCTTTTTTATTTTTTGTACTTTAGCTAGTTTATTTAATTGTATTTATTTGTAGCAATTGTATTTAATTAATTTATTGATAGTGTAGTGTTAGGTTAATTGTAGATAATTGTAGGTAGTTTAATTAATTTATTGATAGTCTAGTGTTAGGTTTAATTGTAACTTAGGTTAGGATTTCTTTTACAGGTAAATTTGTAATTATTTTAACTATTTTAGCTATTAAATAGTTCTTAACTATTTAATAGCTATTGTACCTGGTTAAAATAAATACAAAGTTACCTGTAAAATAAATATAAATCCTAAAATAGCTATAATATAATTATAATTTATATTGTAGCTATATTAGGGTTTATTTTACAGGTAAGTATTTAGCTTTAAATAGGAATAATTTATTTAATAAGAGTTAATTAATTTCGTTAGATTTAAATTATATTTAACTTAGGGGGGTGTTAGTGTTAGGGTTAGACTTAGCTTTAGGGGTTAATACATTTATTAGAAAAGCGGTGAGCTCCGGTCGGCAGATTAGGGGTTAATAAGTGTAGGCAGGTGGAGGCGACGTTGTGGGGGGCAGATTAGGGGCTAATAAATATAATATAGGGGTCGGCGGTGTTAGGGGCAGCAGATTAGGGATAAATAAGGATAACGTAGGTGGCAGCGCTTTGCGGTCGGCAGATTAGGGGTTAATAAGTGTAGGTAGGTGGAGGCGACGTTGTGGAACAGATTAGGGGTACATAAGGATAACGTAGGTGGCGGTCGGCAGATTAGGGGTTAAAAAAAATTATTCGAGTGTCAGCGATGTGGGGGGACCTCGGTTTAGGGGTACATAGGTAGTTTATGGGTGTTAGTGTACTTTAGAGCACAGTAGTTAAGAGCTTTATGAACCGGCGTTAGCCCAGAAAGCTCTTAACTACTGACTTTTTTCCTGCGGCTGGAGTTTTGTCGTTAGATGTCTAACGCTCACTTCAGACACGACTCTAAATACCGGAGTTAGAAAGATCCCATTGAAAAGATAGGATACGCAATTGACGTAAGGGGATCTGCGGTATAGAAAAGTCGCGGATGAAAAGTGAGCGTTAGACCCTATTTTGAGTGACTCCAAATACCGGCGGTAGCCTAAAACCAGCGTTAGGAGCCTCTAACGCTGGTTTTCACGGCTAACGCCAAACTCCAAATCTAGGTCATAGTTTTTTATTTCTCCTCTTATCACAGCTTTGGCTGTTTCCCAAAAAATCTCGGGTTTACAGCTATATGCAGAATTTTGTATTGCATATTCATGCCACCTATCTGTAATGTATTTCCTAAATTTGGCGTCATTGTATAAATATCGCGGGAAAGAATAACCTCTAGTTGTTTGATATGCGTTATTATCTGATCCACATTCTAAAAATATAGGGGCATGGTCTGAGATGGTGAAGTCCCCTATTTGAATCATGTAAGTTTAATCTTGACTTGAGTGTCCCTCAATCCTTAAAGGGATAGTCAAATGTAGCAAGAAAAAGTTTTGAGACCTGATGTAAAGTGTTAACGTTTGAAAATATGCATAACAAAACACACATAAACATATTAAAATGAAGTATTTATACAGTACATATTACATGTAAAATGAAGGTTTATTATTGAAATATATGTGTATACATATGTATGTATGTGTGTATATATATATATATATATATATATATGTATGTATGTGTGTATATATGTTTGCATGTGTGTATACATATGTATGTATGTGTGTATATATATATATATATATGTATGTATGTGTGTATACATATGTATGTATGTGTATATATATATATATATATGTGTGTGTATATATATATATATATATATATATATATGTATGTATGTATGTGTGTATATATGTATGTATGTGTGTATATATGTTTGCATGTGTGTATACATATGTATGTATGTGTGTATACAGTGTGCTGATATTGTACGTTTGCCCACTGACAAAGAAATGATCAGTCTATCATTTTAATGGTAGGTTTATATGAACAGTTAGAGACAGAATAACAAAAAAATCTAGAAAAACGCATTTCAAAAAAATTATAAATTGATTTGCATTTTAATGAGTGAAGTATTTGATCCCCTATCAATCAGCAAGATTTCTGGCTCCTAGGTGTCTTTTATACATGTAACGAGCTGAGATTAGGAGCACTCTCTTAAAGATTGTGCTCCTAATCTCTGCTTGTTACCTGTATAAAAGACACCTGTCCAC
>NC_069500.1:41149215-41219215 GCF_027579735.1 Bombina bombina | reverse complement strand
AAAACATACCTGTGAAATAAATAAAATAAAATAAACTACGATAAAAAAAAACAAAATAACAAGATTAAAAAAAAACTAACACTACAAAAAAATAAAAAAATCTAACATTACCAAAAAAAAAAAAAACCGATAAAATTACAAAGAATTCAAAAACACTAACGCCTAGATTTAGAGTTCTGTGATAGTCGTCAAAACCAGCGCTACGGGTCCTAACGCTGCTTTTGGCTGCCCGCTGGTATTTAAAGTCAGTCAGGAAAGGGTCTAACGCTCACTTTCCAGCCGCGACTTTTCCATTCCGCAGATCCCCTTACACCAATTGCGTATCCTATCTTTTCAATGGGATCTTCCTAACGCTGGTATTTAGAGTCTTGGCTGAAGTGAGCGGTAGACCCTCTACCGCCAAGACTCCAGCTACAGAAAAAAGTCAGGAGTTAAGAGCTTTATGGGCTAACACCGTTTTATAAAGCTCTTAACTACTGTGCTCTAAAGTACACTAACACCCATAAACTACCTATGTACCCCTAAACCGAGGTCCCACCACATCACCGCCACTATAATAAAAATTTTTAACCCCTAATCTGCCGACCGGACACCCCCGCCACCTACATTATCCCTATAAACCCCTAATCTGCTGCCCCTAACACTGCCGACACCTCACTCCCGGCCTTGCAAACCCTATAATAAATTTTATTAACCCCTAATCTGCCCTCCCTAACATCGCCGCCACCTAACTTCAAGTATTAACCCCTAATCTGCCGACCGGACCTCACCGCTACTATAATAAATGTATTAACCCCTAAAGCTAAGTCTAACCCTAACAACCCCCTAAGTTAAATATAATTTAAATCTAACAAAATAAATTATTTCTTATTAAATAAATTAATCCTATTTAAAACTAAATACTTACCTATCAAATAAACCCTAATATAGCTACAATATAACTAATAATACCATTGTAGCTATTTTAGGATTTATATTTATTTTACAGGCAACTTTGTATTTATTTTAACTAGGTACAATAGCTATTAAATAGTTATTAACTATTTAATAGCTACCTAGTTAAAATAATTACAAAATTACCTGTAAAATAAATCCTAACCTAAGTTACAATTAAACCTAACACTACACTATAAATAAATTAATTAACTAAACTACCTACAATTGCCTACAATTAAATCAACTAAACTAAATTACAAAAAAAACAAACACTAAATTACAAAAAATAAAAAAAGATTACAAGAATTTTAAACTAATTACACCTACTCTAAGCCCCCTAAAAAAATAACAAAGCCCCCCAAAATAAAAAATGCCCTACCCTATTCTAAAATAAAAAGTTAATAGCTCTATTACCTTACCAGCCCTTAAAAGGGCTTTTTTGCGGGGCATGCCCCAAAGAAATCAGCTCTTTTGCCTGTAAAAAAAAACATACAATACCCCCCCCCCAACATTACAACCCACCACCCACATACCCCTAATCTAACCCACCCAAACCCCCCTTAAAAAATCTTGTAGTAGGGAATGTTTTTATTTTGGGGGGCTTTGTTATTTTATTAGGGGGCTTAGAGTAGGTGTAATTAGCTTAAAATTCTTGTAATCTTTTTTTATTTTTTGTAATTTAGTGTTTGTTTTTTTTTGGTAATTTAGTTTAGTTTATTTAATTGTAGGTACTTGTAGTTAAATGATTTAATTTATTTATTGATAGTGTAGTGTTAGGTTTAATTGTTACTTAGGTTAGGATTTATTTTACAGGTAATTTTGTAATTATTTTAACTAGGTAGCTATTAAATAGTTAATAACTATTTAATAGCTATTGTACCTAGTTAAAATAAATACAAAGTTGCCTGTAAAATAAATATAAATCCTAAAATAGCTACAATATAATTATTCGTTATATTGTAGCTATATAAGGGTTTATTTTACAGGTAAGAAAATTATTTTACTGTACACATACATATACACACATATATATATATATATATATATATATATATATATATATATACTGTAAACATACATATACACACAACCAGCGCCAAATTATACCACCACACAGGCTCCTCCTAGAGAGGAGAGATGTCCCAACCAGATCTCGATTGCAGGGTGATGAAAGCCAAAAGGGAGCGCTATACTATCCCTGATAGGGGACAGATTGCTTAAGGTGGTGTCCACGATGTATGTGTACTGATGGTATATGGTAGCAAATAGCCTTAATAAATAAGATAATATACAGTGGTATAAGCTTTAAGATATAAAATTCAAAATTTAATAGTTGACAAAAAATGTTGTAGCATAAAACACAGTAAAACATTAAATTATATACATTAAATGAAATATAATAAGTAAAATACAATATCAAGAAATATAATTAGTCCAGAACTGTTGGAATAATACAATAATAAAAGGGTACAATGGTACAGTAATAAAAGAGTATCTTTTAGAATATTTGGATAACTGACATGACATAAAAAATAAGTGGGGTGGATCCAAACGTTAGTCCATATAAAATCCCAAAGTGATATAGGTCTCAAGACTGTATGTCCAAAAAAACTTAATGTGTGTGCGTATGATAAGGTTCTACAATGCTGTGTCCAAATCTAAAATGCTGTTTCCAAATCTAAATAAAATCCTGATTAAATACTGATCCAAAATATAATTGTATTATATCAAATGATAATAATTGTGAATCCTTGTGAGAAAAACGTGCCAATCACTAAACTTTGGTGTGAAAATCAAAAATTTGAAAAAAAAAAAAAATTATTAAATTGAAAATTAAAAAAAAAATATATATATATGTGCATTAAAAGTGTAAAAAGAGCACAACAAGGGGGCGGAGCCAACTGCAGTTCAGAGCAGTCGCACTAAATCAGAGCTCTGCTAAAAACTGATAGGAAAACGCTATTTAAACTAAATAAGAAGGCTTGAAAACTATTACTAAGTGGCCAGGAGAGTTCCGGGATACCAGTAATAGCATCCACAAGACTGTAAAGTGTTTCATAGCAATCTCCTCCTAAACACTAGTGATGTCGCGAACTCGAACTTCCGGTATTGTTCGCGAACCGCCATTGAATTCAATAGGCAGGCGAACTGTAAAACCTACAAGGACTCTTTCTGGCCACAATAGTGATGGAAAAGTTGTTTCAAGGGTACTAACACCTGGACTGTCGCATGCTGGAGGGGGATCCCTGGCAAAACTCCCATGGAAAATTACATAGTTTATGCAGAGTCTGCTTTTAAGCCATAATGGGTCTAAATCAACTAACATTCCCAAAGTGGCTGTCTCAAAACATCCCGGACAGAAGATAGATTGATAGATAGGATAGATAGATATACATAGATTGATAGTTAGATAGAATCGATAGAAGAAAAATAGATAGATTTGTTAGATATATAATTACCCTAATAAATTCTAATAATTAAACATGCGTTCTTGGACCCAACTAGCTTGCGTTAATTAGTATGTTTCTTAGCACTTTAATCCCTGTACCCCCCCCCCTATCGGGGGTGTTCTATATGGCCTGCCAGATTACCCTGAAAAATTATAATAATAAGACATGCGGTCTGCTACCTATTTTAACTAGGTTGTGTTTTAAGTACTACCATTCTTAGCACTTTAATCTCTGTAACTCCCCCTATTTGGTGAGGTCTATACGGCCTGGATGATTACCCATACAAAATATAATAATAAGACATCTGCTCTTGGTATGCAACCCATGGTAACTATGTTGTGTTAATTATTAATGTCCTTCGCATTTTAATAGCTGTTACTCATACTCACCCTATTGGTGGAGGTCTATATGGCCTGCATGATTACCCTTACAAAATATAACAAGCAAACATATGCTCTGGGACCCATGGTAAGTAGGTTGTGTTAAGTAGTACTGTTCTTTGCAGTTTCATACCTGTTACAACACCAAATGGTGGCAGGTCTATCTGGCCTTCATGATTAGCTGCACCCAAACCCAAAAAAAAGCTGAGTGGTCTTAGACTAACACCCATGGCTAACTCGGTTGTTTCAATTAGAACTATTCTTAGCACTTTCATCCCTGTTACGGGTGGTCTACATGGCCATCATGATTAGCCGAACAAAATACTACAATCCAACCTTTGCTCAGTCTTCATAGGCCCTTCATTGTCTGTATTTTGATAGTACAGTTCTTATTATTTTTATAGCTGATACAACACCGAATGGTGGCAGCTCTATATGGCCTGCATGATTAGCCGCACCCAATACAAAAATAAATCCAAGCAGTCTTGGATTAACACCCATGGCTAACTCTGTTGTTTCAAGTAGTACTATTCTTAGCACTTTCATCTCATCATCCCTGTTACTTCCAGGACTCTCGGTGGTGGTCTACATGGCCATCATGATTAGCCTAACCAAATACTACAATCCAACCTTGGCTCAGTCTTCCTAAGGCCCTTCATTGGCTGTATTTTGGTAGTACTGTTCTTATTAGTTTAATAGCTGATACGACACTGAATGTTGGCAGCTCTATATGGCCTGCATAAATAGCCACACCCAAAGCCAAAAAAAAGCCAAGCGGTTTTGCACTAACACCCATGGCTAACTCTGTTGTTTCAAGTTTTACTATTCTTAGCTCTTTCATCTCATCCCTGTTACTTCCAGGACTCTCGGTGGTGGTCTTCATGGCCATCATGATTAGCCTAACCAAATACTACAATCCAACCTTGGCTCAGTCTTCCTAAGGCCCTTCATTGGCTGTATTTTGGTAGTACTGTTCTTATTAGTTTAATAGCTGATACGACACTGAATGGTGGCAGCTCTATATGGCCTGCATGAATAGCCGCACCCAAAGCCAAAAAAAAGCCAAGCGGTTTTGCACTAACACCCATGGCTAACTCTGTTGTTTCAAGTTCTACTATTCTTAGCTCTTTCATCTCATCCCTGTTACTTCCAGGACTCTCGGTGGTGGTGGTCTACATGGCCATCATGATTAGCCTAACCAAATACTACAATCCAACCTTGGCTCAGTCTTCCTAAGGCCCTTCATTGGCTGTATTTTGGTAGTACTGTTCTTATTAGTTTAATAGCTGATACGACACTGAATGGTGGCAGCTCTATATGGCCTGCATGAATAGCCGCACCCAAAGCCAAAAAAAAGCCAAGCGGTTTTGCACTAACACCCATGGCTAACTCTGTTGTTTCAAGTTCTACTATTCTTAGCTCTTTCATCTCATCCCTGTTACTTCCAGGACTCTCGGTGGTGGTGGTCTACATGGCCATCATGATTAGCCTAACCAAATACTGCAATCCAACCTTGGCTCAGTCTTCCTAAGGCCCTTCATTGGCTGTATTTTGGTAGTACTGTTCTTATTAGTTTAATAGCTGAGACGACACCGAATGGTGGCAGCTCTATATGGCCTGCATGAATAGCCGTTCCCAAAGCCAAAAAAAAGCCAAGCGGTTTTGCACTAACACCCATGGCTAACTCTGTTGTTTCAAGTTCTACTATTCTTAGCTCTTTCATCTCATCCCTGTTACTTCCAGGACTCTCGGTGGTGGTCTACATGGCCATCATGATTAGCCTAACCAAATACTACAATCCAACCTTGGCTCAGTCTTCCTAAGGCCCTTCATTGGCTGTATTTTGGTAGTACTGTTCTTATTAGTTTAATAGCTGATACGACACTGAATGGTGGCAGCTCTATATGGCCTGCATGAATAGCCGCACCCAAAGCCAAAAAAAAGCCAAGCGGTTTTGCACTAACACCCATGGCTAACTCTGTTGTTTCAAGTTCTACTATTCTTAGCTCTTTCATCTCATCCCTGTTACTTCCAGGACTCTCGGTGGTGGTCTTCATGGCCATCATGATTAGCCTAACCAAATACTACAATCCAACCTTGGCTCAGTCTTCCTAAGGCCCTTCATTGGCTGTATTTTGGTAGTACTGTTCTTATTAGTTTAATAGCTGATACGACACTGAATGGTGGCAGCTCTATATGGCCTGCATGAATAGCCGCACCCAAAGCCAAAAAAAAAGCCAAGCGATTTTGCACTAACACCCATGGCTAACTCTGTTGTTTCAAGTTCTACTATTCTTAGCTCTTTCATCTCATCCCTGTTACTTCCAGGACTCTCGGTGGTGGTGGTCTACATGGCCATCATGATTAGCCTAACCAAATACTACAATCCAACCTTGGCTCAGTCTTCCTAAGGCCCTTCATTGGCTGTATTTTGGTAGTACTGTTCTGATTAGTTTAATAGCTGATACGACACTGAATGGTGGCAGCTCTATATGGCCTGCATGAATAGCCGCACCCAAAGCCAAAAAAAAGCCAAGTGGTTTTGCACTAACACCCATGGCTAACTCTGTTGTTTCAAGTTCTACTATTCTTAGCTCTTTCATCTCATCCCTGTTACTTCCAGGACTCTCGGTGGTGGTCTTCATGGCCATCATGATTAGCCTAACCAAATACTACAATCCAACCTTGGCTCAGTCTTCCTAAGGCCCTTCATTGGCTGTATTTTGGTAGTACTGTTCTTATTAGTTTAATAGCTGATACGACACTGAATGGTGGCAGCTCTATATGGCCTGCATGAATAGCCGCACCCAAAGCCAAAAAAAAGCCAAGCGGTTTTGCACTAACACCCATGGCTAACTCTGTTGTTTCAAGTTCTACTATTCTTAGCTCTTTCATCTCATCCCTGTTACTTCCAGGACTCTCGGTGGTGGTGGTCTACATGGCCATCATGATTAGCCTAACCAAATACTACAATCCAACCTTGGCTCAGTCTTCCTAAGGCCCTTCATTGGCTGTATTTTGGTAGTACTGTTCTTATTAGTTTAATAGCTGATACGACACTGAATGGTGGCAGCTCTATATGGCCTGCATGAATAGCCGCACCCAAAGCCAAAAAAAAGCCAAGCGGTTTTGCACTAACACCCATGGCTAACTCTGTTGTTTCAAGTTCTACTATTCTTAGCTCTTTCATCTCATCCCTGTTACTTCCAGGACTCTCGGTGGTGGTCTACATGGCCATCATGATTAGCCTAACCAAATACTACAATCCAACCTTGGCTCAGTCTTCCTAAGGCCCTTCATTGGCTGTATTTTGGTAGTACTGTTCTTATTAGTTTAATAGCTGATACGACACTGAATGGTGGCAGCTCTATATGGCCTGCATGAATAGCCGCACCCAAAGCCAAAAAAAAGCCAAGCAGTTTTGCACTAACACCCATGGCTAACTCTGTTGTTTCAAGTTCTACTATTCTTAGCTCTTTCATCTCATCCCTGTTACTTCCAGGACTCTCAGTGGTGGTGGTCTACATGGCCATCATGATTACCCTCACCAAAATATAACAACAATACGTGCGTGCAGGGAACCATGGTAAGCTTACTTCCTTTCGCAAAATCAAGTATAACAGTTGCAGGCAGAGTTTCTGACCCTGCATTATGGCTGCACCTCTCCCTAAAAGAGGCATGCGTTACAGAGTCTGTGGGCATGTATGCAAACAGCTGGCCTGCCTAAAAATAGGAGCAAGGCTGTACAGGTTGTTCTCCTTCAGCCGTTTTATACGCTGTCCCACGGCCACGACCCTCAACAACCACAACAGAATGAAACACCACATATGCCATCCTTTTGAACAACCAAGTACAGGTATGGCATTGATTTTAGTTACACAGCGATATTTATTACGAACCGTGAAATAGAAAACAAAAACATGATTGGACACCCAGTACAGTACAGGTCATTCTCCTTCTGCCTTTTTAGAATAGTGTTCCGGACCCCCAACAAAAACAACAGCAGGAAAGATGACATATGGCATCCTTTTGAACAATAGATGACAGGTAAGGCATCGATTTTACAAAGCCATAGATCATTTTTTGCAACTGTGAAATAAAAAAAAACATTGATTGGACACCCAGCACACTTCTTTATCCTTAGGCCTTTTTATAAGAGGCTCCCGGAGCCTCAACTGAAACAACAGCATGAAAGAGGACATATGGAATCCTTGTGAACAATTGATTACAGTTAAGGCATTGATTTTAGAATCCCAGAGATCATTTATATGACCCGGAAAATAGAAAAAAACATTGATTAGACACCCGTTACACTTATTTATCCTCAGGCCTTTTTAATAAGAGGGTCCCGGAGCCTCAACCGAAACAACAGCATGAAAGAGGAGATATGTCATCCTTTTGAATAATAGATTACAGGAAAGGCATTGATTTTAGAAACCAACAGATCATTCATATGACCCGTGAAATAGAAAAAGAAAATTGATTAGACACCCGTTACACTTATTTATCCTCAGGCCTTTTTAATAAGAGGGTCCCGGAGCCTCAACCAAAACAACAGCATGAAAGAGGAGATATGTCATCCTTTTGAATAATAGATTACAGTAAAGGCATTGATTTTAGAAACCCACAGATCATTATTTGCAACCGTGAAATAGAAAAAAACATTGATTAGACACCCGTTACACTTATTTATCCTCAGGCCTTTTTAATAAGAGGGTCCCGGAGCCTCAACCAAAACAACAGCATGAAAGAGGAGATATGTCATCCTTTTGAATAATAGATTACAGGAAAGGCATTGATTTTAGAATCCCAGAGATCATTTATATGACCCGGGAAATAGAAAAAAACATTCAGTAGACACCCGTTACACTTATTTATCCTCAGGCCTTTTTAATACGAGGGTCCCGGAGCCTCAACCGAAACAACAGCATGAAAGAGGAGATATGTCATCCTTTTGAATAATAGATTACAGTAAAGGCATTGATTTTAGAAACCCACAGATCATTATTTGCAACCGTGAAATAGAAAAAAACATTGATTAGACACCCGTTACACTTATTTATCCTCAGGCCTTTTTAATAAGAGGGTCCCGGAGCCTCAACCAAAACAACAGCATGAAAGAGGAGATATGTCATCCTTTTGAATAATAGATTACAGGAAAGGCATTGATTTTAGAATCCCAGAGATCATTTATATGACCCGGGAAATAGAAAAAAACATTGATTAGACACCCGTTACACTTATTTATCCTCAGGCCTTTTTAATACGAGGGTCCCGGAGCCTCAACCGAAACAACAGCATGAAAGAGGAGATATGTCATCCTTTTGAATAATAGATTACAGTAAAGGCATTGATTTTAGAAACCCACAGATCATTATTTGCAACCGTGAAATAGAAAAAAACATTGATTAGGCACCCGTTACACTTATTTATGCTCAGGCCTTTTTAATACGAGGGTCCCGGAGCCTCAACCGAAACAACAGCATGAAAGAGGAGATATGTCATCCTTTTGAATAATAGATTACAGGAAAGGCATAGATTTTAGAAACCCACAGATCATTATTTGGAACCGTGAAATAGAAAAAAACATTGATTAGACACACGTTACACTTATTTATCCTCAGGCCTTTTTAATACGAGGGTCCCGGAGCCTCAACCGAAACAACAGCATGAAAGAGGACATATGTCATCCTTTTGAATAATAGCTTACAGGAAAGGCATTGATTTTAGAAACCCACACATCATTATTTGCAACCGTGACATAGAAAAAAACATTGATTAGACACCCAGTGCACTTATTTTTCCTCAGGCCTTTTTAATAAGACCAAGGAAATAGAAAAAACATTGATTAGACACCCAGTACACTTATTTATCCTCAGGCCTTTTTAATAAGAGGGTCCCGCAGCCTCAACCGAAACAACAGCATGAAAGAGGAGATATGTCATCCTTTTGAATAATAGATTACAGGAAAGGCATTGATTTTAGAAACCCACAGATCATTATTTGCAACCGTGCAATAGAAAAAAACATTGATTAGACACCCGTTACACTTATTTATCCTCAGGCCTTTTTAATACGAGGGTCCCGGAGCCTCAACTGAAACAACAGCATGAAAGAGGAGATATGTCATCCTTTTGAATAATAGATTACAGGAAAGGCATAGATTTTAGAAACCCACAGATCATTTATATGACCCGTGAAATAGAAAAAAACATTAATTAGACACCCGTTACACTTATTTATCCTCAGGCCTTTTTAATAAGAGGGTCCCGGAGCCTCAACCAAAACAACAGCATGAAAGAGGAGATATGTCATCCTTTTGAATAATAGATTACAGGAAAGGCATAGATTTTAGAAACCCACAGATCATTTATATGACTCGTGAAATAGAAAAAAAACATTGATTAGACACCCGTTACACTTATTTATCCTCAGGCCTTTTTAATAAGAGGGTCCCGGAGCCTCAACCAAAACAACAGCATGAAAGAGGAGATATGTCATCCTTTTGAATAATAGATTACAGGAAAGGCATTGATTTTAGAATCCCAGAGATCATTTATATGACCCGGGAAATAGAAAAAAACATTGATTAGACACCCGTTACACTTATTTATCCTCAGGCCTTTTTAATACGAGGGTCCCGGAGCCTCAACCGAAACAACAGCATGAAAGAGGAGATATGTCATCCTTTTGAATAATAGATTACAGTAAAGGCATTGATTTTAGAAACCCACAGATCATTATTTGCAACCGTGAAATAGAAAAAAACATTGATTAGGCACCCGTTACACTTATTTATGCTCAGGCCTTTTTAATACGAGGGTCCCGGAGCCTCAACCGAAACAACAGCATGAAAGAGGAGATATGTCATCCTTTTGAATAATAGATTACAGGAAAGGCATAGATTTTAGAAACCCACAGATCATTATTTGGAACCGTGAAATAGAAAAAAACATTGATTAGACACACGTTACACTTATTTATCCTCAGGCCTTTTTAATACGAGGGTCCCGGAGCCTCAACCGAAACAACAGCATGAAAGAGGACATATGTCATCCTTTTGAATAATAGCTTACAGGAAAGGCATTGATTTTAGAAACCCACACATCATTATTTGCAACCGTGACATAGAAAAAAACATTGATTAGACACCCAGTGCACTTATTTTTCCTCAGGCCTTTTTAATAAGACCAAGGAAATAGAAAAAACATTGATTAGACACCCAGTACACTTATTTATCCTCAGGCCTTTTTAATAAGAGGGTCCCGGAGCCTCAACCAAAACAACAGCATGAAAGAGGAGATATGTCATCCTTTTGAATAATAGATTACAGGAAAGGCATTGATTTTAGAAACCCACAGATCATTATTTGCAACCGTGCAATAGAAAAAAACATTGATTAGACACCCGTTACACTTATTTATCCTCAGGCCTTTTTAATACGAGGGTCCCGGAGCCTCAACTGAAACAACAGCATGAAAGAGGAGATATGTCATCCTTTTGAATAATAGATTACAGGAAAGGCATAGATTTTAGAAACCCACAGATCATTTATATGACCCGTGAAATAGAAAAAAACATTAATTAGACACCCGTTACACTTATTTATCCTCAGGCCTTTTTAATAAGAGGGTCCCGGAGCCTCAACCAAAACAACAGCATGAAAGAGGAGATATGTCATCCTTTTGAATAATAGATTACAGGAAAGGCATAGATTTTAGAAACCCACAGATCATTTATATGACTCGTGAAATAGAAAAAAAACATTGATTAGACACCCGTTACACTTATTTATCCTCAGGCCTTTTTAATAAGAGGGTCCCGGAGCCTCAACCAAAACAACAGCATGAAAGAGGAGATATGTCATCCTTTTGAATAATAAATTACAGGAAAGGCATTGATTTTAGAATCCCAGAGATCATTTATATGACCCGGGAAATAGAAAAAAACATTGATTAGACACCCGTTACACTTATTTATCCTCAGGCCTTTTTAATACGAGGGTCCCGGAGCCTCAACAGAAACAACAGCATGAAAGAGGACATATGTCATCCTTTTGAATAATAGATTACAGGAAAGGCATTGATTTTAGAAACACTGAGATAATTAGTTGCAACCGGGAAATAAAAAAAACATTGAACAGACACCCAGTACACTTCATTATCCATAGGCCTTTTCAGCAGAGGCTCCAGGACCCTCAACAAAAACAAGAGCAGGTAGCTGGGCATAGGAGTACAATGGAGTGTGACAATAATAATCTGAAGGTGAAGATTGCGTAGTTGTGGCATTTTAATTTTGTTATCGTGGGAACTTAGTACTTGCAATGACCTTGCTCTGGTGAATCCATATCGCAAATGTGTTATTTAAGCCACTGTTTGTCTATTTTTTTGAATATCAGCATTTGGTAAATGAAGCTCAACTTAAGGCTGGTGAGAACCGACCTTTCTTCTGTCTGTTGTGGCTCTGGACAAACATGTGAATAAGGGGCCATCAGCCATATTCTGCACGCAACCCCTTTGATGATTGACGATAAACATGTGTCACCTGCAAGCAGAGCTTGTTACTTCTGTCTAAATCATCTTCCTGGTATGGACAGGCCACTGTTTCCCACAGCAAGTACGAAGCTTGAAATACCAGATTGTCTTGAATATGGTAGTAAACCAAAGTTTATTTAATTCTGTACTATCACCACAAAAAATGAACTTCTTGAAGCAACGAAAATGCCAGCAATTTCATGTGCTTATGGATGACAAGGACATCCTGTCCTGTGGTGCACAGAGATGGAGAGGATTTTTGCCCTCCCTGTACACTACCCAGATGTCTCAAACATCACCAGAAACACAATACAGCCACTCTTGTGAAGTTCCTGGAGTGTTCCGGTAGCCATCTCTTTGCGCTCCTAAAGGAATACTTTATCAGTGTTTTTGTATACATCCGACAACAGCTTCGGAGACTGTGGTGACGCACATGTTATTTACTGTTGTTCCAGCTGTGGCAATAACAATTGGCATTAAAAAGTTAAGATTTGTGGGTGGCGAAGCCTATAGCTGTTGCGGTAGGACGTGTGTTTGAGGAGCTCCAGGTCTTACAAGTTACTTTGGAGTTATTTTTCAACCTTAATTTAATTTTCTTTTTGGGATTCATAGTCACACTTTCTGGGGCTATCCAAGAGGAGCCTGGTAAAAGCACTATAGTCACCCCTTGTATCAACGGGTACGGAGACCTGTTTTTTGCCTTTCCAATATGGCGCCGGACACCCCTGAATGAAAAAAAAAAGGTCAGATTTTGACTAGTGACGCACATTTTATGCACGCTGTGGCAATTGCAATTTGCAATAAAAATAATCTGCTAACAACAACCACTACCTACGACCACACCTGACTCCTGAAGTCATGCTTCAGTTATTAAGTCAAGTTAAATTATTATTTATTTTTTTTTTTTATGCTCAGCAGAGGCTCCAGGACCCTCGACAAAACCAGCAGCAGGAAAGAGGACATATGGCATCCTTTTGAAAAAATGATTATAGGAAAGGCATTGATTTCAGAAATACAAAGATCATTAGTTGCAACTGGGAAATAGAAAAAAACATTGATTAGACACCCAGTACACTTATTTTTCCTTAGGCCTTTTTAATAATAGGCTCCCGGAGCCTCAACAGAAACAACAGCATCAAAAAGTACATATGGCATCCTTGTGAATAATAGATTACAGGAAAGGCATTGATTTTAGAAACCCGTGGATAATTTTTTGCAACCGTGAAATCTAAAAAATCATAGATTAGACACCCAGTACACTTCTTTATCCTTAGGCCTTTTTAGCAGAGGCTTCAGGACCCTCAACAAAACCAGCAGCAGGAAAGAGGACATATGGCGTACTTTTGTAAATTAGATTACAGGAAAGGCATTGATTTTAGAAATACAGAGATCATTTATCTGACCCGGGAAATAGAAAAAAACAATGATTGGACACCCAGTACACTTCTTTATCCTTAGGCCTTTTTATTAGAGGCTCCCTGAGGTTCAACAGAAACAACAGCATGAAAGAGGACATATGGCATTCTTGTGACTAATAGATTACAGGGAAGGCATTGATTTTAGAAACCCTGGGATAATTTGTTGCAACCGTGAAATCTAAAAAAAGATTGAATAGACACCCAGTACACTTCTTTATCCTTAGGCCTTTTTAGAAGAGGCTCCCGGAGCCTCAACAGAAACAACAGCATGAAAGAGGACATATGGCATCCTTGTGACTAATAGATTACAGGAAAGGCATTGATTTTAGAAACCCGGGGATAATTTGTTCCAACCGTGAAATCTAAAAAAACATAGATTAGACACCCAGTACACTTCTTTATCCTTAGGCCTTTTTAGCATAGGCTCCAGGACCCTCAACAAAACCAGCAGCAGGAAAGAGGACATATGGCATACTTTTGTAAATTAGATTACAGGAAAGGCATTGATTTTAGAAACACAGAGATCAGTTATATGACCCGGGAAATACAGGGGCCTAGATTTAGAGTTCGGCGGTAAAAGGGCTGTTAACGCTCCGCGGGCTTTTTTCTGGCCGCACCATAAATTTAACTCTGGTATCGAGAGTTAAAACAAATGCTGCGTTAGGCTCCAAAAAAGGAGCGTAGGGCATTTTTACCGCAAATGCAACTCTCGATACCAGAGTTGCTTACGGACGCGGCCAGCCTCAAAAACGTGCTCGTGCACGATTCTCCCATAGGAAACAATGGGACTGTTTGAGCTGAAAAAAAACCTAACACCTGCAAAAAAGCAGCGTTCAGCTCCTAACGCAGCCCCATTGTTTCCTATGGGGAAACACTTCCTACGTCTGCACCTAACACCCTAACATGAACCCCAAGTCTAAACACCCCTAACCTTACACTTATTAACCCCTAATCTTCCGCCCCCGCTATCGCTGACCCCTGCATTACAGTTTTAACCCCTAATCTTCCGCTCCGTAAACCGCCGCAACCTACGTTATCCCTATGTACCCCTAATCTGCTGCCCTAACATCGCCGACCCCTATGTTATATTTATTAACCCCTAATCTGCCCCCCACAATGTCGCCGACACCTACCTACACTTATTAACCCCTAATCTGCCGAGCGGACCTGAGCGCTACTATAATAAAGTAATTAACCCCTAATCCGCCTCACCAACCCTATCATAAATAGTATTAACCCCTAATCTGCCCTCCCTAACATCGCCGACACCTACCTTCAATTATTAACCCCTAATCTTCCGATCGGAGCTCACCGCTATTCTAATAAATGTATTAACCCCTAAAGCTAAGTCTAACCCTAACACTAACACCCCCCTAACTTAAATATAATTTTAATCTAACGAAATAAATTAACTCTTATTAAATAAATTAATCCTATTTAAAGCTAAATACTTACCTGTAAAATAAATCCTAATATAGCTACAATATAAATTATAATTATATTATAGCTATTTTAGGATTAATATTTATTTTACAGGCAACTTGGTATTTATTTTAACTAGGTACAATAGCTATTAAATAGTTAAGAACTATTTAATAGTTACCTAGTTAAAATAATAACAAAATTACCTGTAAAATAAATCCTAACCTAAGATATCATTAAACCTAACACTACCCTATCAATAAAATAATTAAATAAACTACCTACAATTACCTACAATTAACCTAACACTACACTATCAATAAATTAAATAAACACAATTGCTACAAATAAATACAATTAAATAAACTAGCTAAAGTACAAAAAATAAAAAAGAACTAAGTTACAGAAAATAAAAAAATATTTACAAACATAAGAAAAATATTACAACAATTTTAAACTAATTACACCTACTCTAAGCCCCCTAATAAAATAACAAAGCCCCCCAAAATAATAAATTCCCTACCCTATTCTAAATTTAAAAAGTTACAAGCTCTTTTACCTTACCAGCCCTGAACAGGGCCCTTTGCGGGGCATGCCCCAAGAAGTTCAGCTCTTTTGCCTGTAAAAGAAAACATACAATACCCCCCCCCCCCAACATTACAACCCACCACCCACATACCCCTAATCTAACCCAAACCCCCCTTAAATAAACCTAACACTAAGCCCCTGATGATCTTCCTACCTTGTCTTCACCATGCCAGGTTCACCGATCCGTCCTGGCTCCAAGATCTTCATCCAACCCAAGCGGGGGCTAGACATCCACTGAAGAAGTCCAGAAGAGGGTCCAAAGTCTTCCTCCTATCCGGCAAGAAGAGGACATCCGGACCGGCAAACATCTTCTCCAAGCGGCATCTTCGATCTTCTTCCATCCGGTGCGGAGCGGGTCCATCTTGAAGCAGGCGACGCGGATCCATCCTCTTCTTCCGATGTCTCCCGACGAATGACGGTTCCTTTAAGGGACGTCATCCAAGATGGCGTCCCTCGAATTCCGATTGGCTGATAGGATTCTATCAGCCAATCGGAATTAAGGTAGGAATTTTCTGATTGGCTGATGGAATCAGCCAATCAGAATCAAGTTCAATCCGATTGGCTGATCCAATCAGCCAATCAGATTGAGCTCGCATTCTATTGGCTGTTCCGATCAGCCAATAGAATGCGAGCTCAATCTGATTGGCTGATTGGATCGGCCAATCGGATTGAACTAGATTCTGATTGGCTGATTCCATCAGCCAATCAGAAAATTCCTACCTTAATTCCGATTGGCTGATAGAATCCTATCAGCCAATCGGAATTCGAGGGACGCCATCTTGGATGACGTCCCTTAAAGGAACCGTCATTCGTCGGGAGACATCGGAAGAAGAGGATGGATCCGCGTCGCCTGCTTCAAGATGGACCCGCTCCGCACCGGATGGAAGAAGATCGAAGATGCCGCTTGGAGAAGATGTTTGCCGGTCCGGATGTCCTCTTCTTGCCGGATAGGAGGAAGACTTTGGACCCTCTTCTGGACTTCTTCAGTGGATGTCTAGCCCCCGCTTGGGTTGGATGAAGATCTTGGAGCCAGGACGGATCGGTGAACCTGGCATGGTGAAGACAAGGTAGGAAGATCATCAGGGGCTTAGTGTTAGGTTTATTTAAGGGGGGTTTGGGTTAGATTAGGGGTATGTGGGTGGTGGGTTGTAATGTTGGGGGGGGGGGGGGGTATTGTATGTTTTCTTTTACAGGCAAAAGAGCTGAACTTCTTGGGGCATGCCCCGCAAAGGGCCCTGTTCAGGGCTGGTAAGGTAAAAGAGCTTGTAACTTTTTAAATTTAGAATAGGGTAGGGAATTTATTATTTTGGGGGGCTTTGTTATTTTATTAGGGGGCTTAGAGTAGGTGTAATTAGTTTAAAATTGTTGTAATATTTTTCTTATGTTTGTAAATATTTTTTTATTTTCTGTAACTTAGTTCTTTTTTATTTTTTGTACTTTAGCTAGTTTATTTAATTGTATTTATTTGTAGCAATTGTGTTTATTTAATTTATTGATAGTGTAGTGTTAGGTTAATTGTAGGTAATTGTAGGTAGTTTATTTAATTATTTTATTGATAGGGTAGTGTTAGGTTTAATTATATCTTAGGTTAGGATTTATTTTACAGGTAATTTTGTTATTATTTTAACTAGGTAACTATTAAATAGTTCTTAACTATTTAATAGCTATTGTACCTAGTTAAAATAAATACCAAGTTGCCTGTAAAATAAATATTAATCCTAAAATAGCTATAATATAATTATAATTTATATTGTAGCTATATTAGGATTTATTTTACAGGTAAGTATTTAGCTTTAAATAGGATTAAGTTATTTAATAAGAGTTAATTTATTTCGTTAGATTAAAATTATATTTAAGTTAGGGGGGTGTTAGTGTTAGGGTTAGACTTAGCTTTAGGGGTTAATACATTTATTAGAATAGCGGTGAGCTCCGATCGGAAGATTAGGGGTTAATAATTGAAGTTAGGTGTCGGCGATGTTAGGGAGGGCAGATTAGGGGTTAATACTATTTATGATAGGGTTAGTGAGGCGGGTTAGGGGTTAATAACTTTATTATAGTAGCGGTGCGGTCCGCTCGGCAGATTAGGGGTTAATAAGTGTAGGCAGGTGTCGGCGACGTTGAGGGGGGCAGATTAGGGGATAATAAATATAATATAGGGGTCGGCGGTGTTAGGGGTAGCAGATTAGGGGTACATAGGGATAACGTAGGTGGCGGCGCTTTGCGGTCGGAAGATAAGGGGTTAATTATTTTAAGTAGCTGGCGGCGATGTTGTGGGGGGCAGATTAGGGGTTAATAAATGTAATATAGGGGTCGGCGGGGTTAGGGGCAGCAGATTAGGGGTACATAAGTATAACGTAGGTGGCGGTCGGAAGATTAGGGGTTAAAATTTTTAATCGAGTTGCGGCGATGTGGGGGGACCTCGGTTTAGGGGTACATAGGTAGTTTATGGGTGTTAGTGTACTTTAGGGTACAGTAGTTAAGAGCTTTATAAACCGGCGTTAGCCAGAAAGCTCTTAACTCCTGCTATTTTCAGGCGGCTGGAATCTTGTCGTTAGAGCTCTAACGCTCACTGCAGAAACGACTCTAAATACCAGCGTTAGAAAGATCCCATTGAAAAGATAGGCTACGCAAATGGCGTAGGGGGATCTGCGGTATAGAAAAGTCGCGGCTGTAAAGTGAGCGTTAGACCCTTTAATCACTGACTCCAAATACCAGCGGGCGGCCAAAACCAGCGTTAGGAGCCTCTAACGCTGGTTTTGACGGCTACCGCCGAACTCTAAATCTAGGCCAGGGAATGCAGAATTATTAGGCAAATGAGTATTTTGACCACATCATCCTCTTTATGCATGTTGTCTTACTCCAAGCTGTATAGGCTCGAAAGCCTACTACCAATTAAGCATATTAGGTGATGTGCATCTCTGTAATGAGAAGGGGTGTGGTCTAATGACATCAACACCCTATATCAGGTGTGCATAATTATTAGGCAACTTCCTTTCCTTTGGCAAAATGGGTCAAAAGAAGGACTTGACAGGCTCAGAAAAGTCAAAAATAGTGAGATATCTTGCAGAGGGATGCAGCACTCTTAAAATTGCAAAGCTTCTGAAGCATGATCATCGAACAATCAAGCGTTTCATTCAAAATAGTCAACAGGGTCGCAAGAAGCGTGTGGAAAAACCAAGGCGCAAAATAACTGCCCATGAACTGAGAAAAGTCAAGCGTGCAGCTGCCAAGATGCCACTTGCCACCAGTTTGGCCATATTTCAGAGCTGCAACATCACTGGAGTGCCCAAAAGCACAAGGTGTGCAATACTCAGAGACATGGCCATGGTAAGAAAGGCTGAAAGACGACCACCACTGAACAAGACACACAAGCTGAAACGTCAAGACTGGGCAAAGAAATATCTCAAGACTGATTTTTCTAAGGTTTTATGGACTGATGAAATGAGAGTGAGTCTTGATGGGCCAGATGGATGGGCCCGTGGCTGGATTGGTAAAGGGCAGAGAGCTCCAGTCTGACTCAGACGCCAGCAAGGTGGAGGTGGAGTACTGGTTTGGGCTGGTATCATCAAAGATGAGCTTGTGGGGCCTTTTCGGGTTGAGGATGGAGTCAAGCTCAACTCCCAGTCCTACTGCCAGTTTCTGGAAGACACCTTCTTCAAGCAGTGGTACAGGAAGAAGTCTGCATCCTTCAAGAAAAACATGATTTTCATGCAGGACAATGCTCCATCACACGCGTCCAAGTACTCCACAGCGTGGCTGGCAAGAAAGGGTATAAAAGAAGAAAATCTAATGACATTGCCTCCTTGTTCACCTGATCTGAACCCCATTGAGAACCTGTGGTCCATCATCAAATGTGAGATTTACAAGGAGGGAAAACAGTACACCTCTCTGAACAGTGTCTGGGAGGCTGTGGTTGCTGCTGCACGCAATGTTGATGGTGAACAGATCAAAACACTGACAGAATCCATGGATGGCAGGCTTTTGAGTGTCCTTGCAAAGAAAGGTGGCTATATTGGTCACTGATTTGTTTTTGTTTTGAATGTCAGAAATGTATATTTGTGAATGTTGAGATGTTATATTAGTTTCACTGGTAAAAATAAATAATTGAAATGGGTATATATTTGTTTTTTGTTAAGTTGCCTAATAATTATGCACAGTAATAGTCACCTGCACACACAGATATCCCCCTAAAATAGCTATAACTAAAAACAAACTAAAAACTACTTCCAAAACTATTCAGCTTTGATATTAATGAGTTTTTGGGGTTCATTGAGAACATGGTTGTTGTTCGATAATAAAATTAATCCTCAAAAATACAACTTGCCTAATAATTCTGCACTCCCTGTAGAAAAAAAACATTGATTGGACACCCAGTACACTTCTTTATCCTTAGGCCTTTTTATAAGAGTGTCCCGGAGCCTCAACAGAAACAACAGCATGAAAGAGGACATATGGCATCCTTTTGAAAAATAGATTACAGGAAAGGAATTGATTTTAGAAACACAGAGAAAATTTGTTACAACCGGGAAATCTGAAAAAACATTGAATAGACACCCAGTACACTTCTTTATCCTTAGGCTCCCGGAGCCTCAACAGAAACAACAGCATGAAAGAGGACATATGGCATCCTTGTGACTAATAGATTACAGGAAAGGCATTGATTTTAGAAACCCGGGGATAATTTGTTCCAACCGTGAAATCTAAAAAAACATAGATTAGACACCCAGTACACTTCTTTATCCTTAGGCCTTTTTAGCAGAGGCTCCAGGACACTCAACAAAACCAGCAGTAGGAAAGAGGACATATGGCATCCTTTGTGAAAAAAAGATTATAGGAAAGGCATTGATTTTAGAAACCCGGGGATAATTTGTTGCAACCGTGAATTTGAATAAAAAAAATGATTGGATGGACATTCTTTCTCCTTAGGCCTTTTTATAAGAGGGTCCAGGACCCTCAAACAAAACACCAGCAGGAAAGAGGACATATGGCATACTTTTGAACAATAGAGTGCAGGAAAGGCATTGATTTTAGAAACCCATAGATAATTGTTTGCAAATGGAAATTTGAATAAAAAAAATGATTCGATGGACAACCAATACACCACTTTCTCCTTAGGCCTTTTTATAAGAGGGTCCTGGACCCTCAAAAAAAACACCAGCAGGAAAGAGGACTTATGGCATCCTTTTGAACAATAGAGTACAGGTACAGCATTGATTTTACAAACCCAGAGATAATTTTGGTCAATTGTTAAATAGAAAAAAAAAATTAGTGGACACTCAGTACACCTCTTTCTCCTTAGGCCTTTTTATAAGAGGGTCCTGGACCCTCAAAAAAACACCAGCAGGAAAGAGGACGTATGGCATCCTTTTGAACAATAGAGTACAGGTACAGCATTGATTTTACAAAACCAGAGATAATTTTGGTCAAATGTGAAATAGAAAAGAAAAATGAGTGGACACCCAGTACACCTCTTTCTCCTTAAGCATTTTTATAAGAGGGTCCAGGACCCTCAAACAAAATACCAGCAGGAAAGAGAACATATGGCATACTTTGGAACAATAGAGTACAGGAAAGGCATTGATTTTAGAAACCCATGGATAATTTTTTGTAAAAGTGAAATAGCCTCAAAAACCATGCTTGTACTCCCACTCCAGGTCATTCTCCTTCAGCTTTTTTATAAGAGGGTCCAGCACCCTCAACAGAAACAACTGCAGGAAACACCACCACATATGCCATCCTTTTGCACAAGAGAGTACAGGTATGGCATCCATTTTAGAAACCCAGAGATAATTGAGAGGAACCAGGAACATTTTTCTAAAAACTGGATGGGGCACCCATTACTACAGGTCGTTCTCCTTCAGCCTTTTTATATCATGGGCCACGACCCGCAACAGGCACAACAGCATGAAACACCACATATGCCACCCTTTTGCACAATAGAGTACAGGTATGGCATAGATGGAACACAGAAATAATTTAGAGCAACCAAGAGACGGATAAAGATGCTTGGTCGGTCCTACTCTTTCAAATTTGTGGCATATTGCGTTCAATTTAATGGTCCACCGGATATGAGTGGTGTGTTAAGTTGTACAATTCGTAACAGTTTAATCACTAGTGTTATGTGCCTTATTTTTTTTATTTGAGTTTTGTACCCACAGAGCTGCAGCAGAGGCCCTAAAAATTCGGAATGTACAAATGACTGAAAAATTGGGGTATTGTTGTAGCAACTGCTGTAGCAGCGGCCAGAAAAATCGAAGTTTGTAAAACATTTATAAAGTGCCCTAAAAGCTTGTGGCTTGAACACTAGTTGTTGGCGGATAAGTCAAGCAATTCTTCCGGCTTTATAACCAAAAAAAAAAGGCCAGCCTGTGTACCAGTTGTAGCCCAAACCAGCTCATCTCATCATCAGGAGTTTTTTATTCAAATGTATCGGCCAATGTCAGTCCCTTCGGGATCCAGCCCTCATTCATTTTTATAAAAGTGAGATAGTCAAGGCTTTTTTGACCTAGGCGACTTCTCTTCTCAGTGACAAAACCTCCTGCTGCACTAAAAGTCCTTTCGGACAGGACACTTGAAGCGAGGCAGGCCAGAAGTTCCATTGCAAATTGGGATAGCTCAGGCCACAAGTCCAGCCTGCACACCCAGTAGTCAAGGGGTCCATTGCTCCTGAGAGTGTCGAGATCCGCAGTTAAAGCTAGGTAGTCTGCTAACTGTCGGTTGAGTCTTTCTCTAAGGCTGGATCCCGAAAGGCTCTGATGGTGCATGGGAGTTAAAAAGGTACGCATGTCCTCCATCAACAAGACGTCAGGAAAGTGCCCGGTCCTTGCCGCCGTGGTCGTGGGAGGAGGAGGAGGATTCATTTAATCTCTTCCCCTGTTACATTCCCGTGGTGCTGTGACATCACCCTTAAACGCTGTGTAAAGCATAGTTTTTAATTTATTATGAAAATGCTCCATCCTTTCCAACTTGTGGAAATTTGGTAACATTTCAGGCACTTTATGCTTATACCGGGGGTCGAGGAATGTGTACACCCAGTACAGGTCGTTCTCCTTCAGCTTTTTTATACGAGGGTCCCTCAACAGGCACGACAGCATGAAAGAACCCATTTGAACAAGGTTGGATGCTGAGCTAATCATGTCGCGTTCCTCCTCCTCACTGATCTCACTGATGGTATCTTCTTCCCCCCAGCCACGTACAACACCACGGTTACCAGAGAGGTGACAACAACGAGCACCCTGGGATGACTGTTGTGCTCGGTCTTCCTCCTCCTCATCCTCCCCAAAGCCACATTCCTCCTCTGACTCCTCTTCCTCACAATCCTCTTCCTGCATTGCCGCAGGTCCAGCAAGCAATGCTGATTCAGCTGTTTGCGGGGGTGATGGACACCACAACTCTCCCGCTTCCTCTTCACGCTCATCTACTGCCTGATCCAGCACTCTTCGCAGGGCACGCTCCAGGAAGAAAACAAATGGTATGATGTCGCTGATGGTGCCTTCGGTGCGACTGACAAGGTTTGTCACCTCCTCAAAAGGAGTAATTTGGCAAAAATATCCCCAGCTCCCCAGAGGCTGTCCTAGCACCCCGGTCATACAAATACTCATTAACAGCTTTTTCTTGTTGGAGCAGGCGGTCAAACATTAGGAGTGTTGAATTCCACCGTGTCGGGCTGTCGCAAATCAAGTGCCTCACTGGCAGGTTGTTTCGACGCTGGATATAGGACAAGTGGGCCATGGCCGTGTAGGAATGCCTGAAATGGCCATACACCTTCCTGGCCTGCTTCAGGACATCCTGTAAGCCTGGGTACTTATGGACAAATCGTTGTACAATTAGATTACACACATGTGCCATGCACGGCACATGTGTCAACTTGCCCAATTTCAATGCCGCCACCAAATTACTTCCATTGTCAGAAACAACCTTGCCAATCTCCAGTTGGTGCAGAGTCAGCCACTGATCCACCTGTGCGTTCAGGGCGGTCAGGAGTGCTGGTGCGGTGTGACTCTCCGCTTTCAGGCAAGTCAACCCCAAGATGGCGTGACACTGCCGTACCCGGGATGTAGCATAGTACCTGGGGAGCTGGGGGGTGCCATAGATGTGGAGCAAGACGCAGAAGTTGAAGAGGACTCAGCCGAGGAAGAGGTTATGGAAGAGGATGGAGTAGGAGGAGTAGAGGAGGTAGCAGCAGGCCTGCCTGCAAGTCGTGGCGGTGTCACCAACTCTTCTGCAGAGCCACGCATTCCATGCTTGTCAGAAGTCAGCAGGTTTACCCAATGCGCAGTGTAGGTGATATACCTGCCCTGACCATGCTTTGCAGACCAGCTATCCGTGGTCATATGGACCCTTGCCCCAACGCTGTGTGCCAGACATGCCATAACTTCCTTTCTCACAACAGAGTACAGGTTTGGGATTGCCTTTTGTGAAAATAAATTTCTGCCAGGTACCTTCCACTGCGGTGTCCCAATAGATACAAATTTTTTGAAAGCATCAGACTCCACCAGCTTGTATGGTAAAAGCTGGCGGGCTAAGAGTTCAGACAAGCCAGCTGTCAGATGCCGGGCAAGGGGGTGATTTTGAGAAATTGGCTTCTTACGCTCAAACATGTCCTTGACAGACACCTGACTGTGGGCAGATGACCAGGAACTGCTACGTAAGAGAGGCTGAGTGGAGGATGGTTGAGAGGGGGCAAGGAGGACAGCACTGGTTGACGTGGCTGAAGATGCTGGAGCAGGAGGAGGAGGGCAGCTTTCACTTTGTGTGCTGCTTCTACTCATGTGTTCTTCCCATCGGCCTTTGTGATGGGAGACCATGTGCCTTCGCAAAGCAGTTGTACCTAGGTGGCTGTTGGACTTCCCATGACTCAGTTTCTTTTGGCACAGGTTGCAAATGGCATCGCTGTTGTCAGAGGCAGACAAACACAAAAAATGCCACACTGCTGAGCTCTGCGATGACAGCATTCTGGTGGTGGCAACAGCATGCGTTGATGGGCATCAGCTTGCTGTCTGGCTGACCCCTGGTGACGATGCATGCTGTCTGACTGTGCCACTAGCTCCTTGAGACGACCTCCCCGTGCTTCCAAATCGTCTCCTCCTCCTCCTCTCTGTCTCCCCATCTGAACTTTCCCCCTCTTCTTCTTTTCTTCTAGCAGGCACCCACGTGACATCCACCGACACATCATCATCAACCGCTTCACTTGTATCTGAAACATCAAGAAAGGAAGCAGCAGCGGGTACAACATCATCATCATCATCATCACACCGTACCTCCATGTCGGTAATGCTGCCTGACTGAGACTGATCACTATTATCTACATCCTCTGTCAATGATGGTTGCGCATCACTCATTTCTTCCAAATGATGTGTCAATAACTCCTGTGACAGATCAAGTGAAGCGGCTGTGGTGCTAGTGTTGGTGGTGGCGACAGGCGGCGGAGTGGCACTGGCCACTTGAGACCTGCCCAAAGCACAGCTGGACTTAGATGGTGCGTCAAGGTTAGGAGGACTAGCAGCGGAAGCTGAAGAAGATTGGGTGTCCTGTGTTAGCCATTCAACTAGGTCCTCCTCAGAAGTTTTTGCGTCCCCCCTGGCACCCGGCGTCTGAACAATGTGCATATTTGTAGGGTCTAAAGGAATCACAGCACCACGACCACGGAACCTGCGGGGTGGCCTGCCTCTGCCTGTCATTTTTTTTAAATAGACACTAACAATACTATTACACCAATTGAGTGGTGGCACTGTGAAAGTGGGCACAGTATACGCTGTGAGACTGACAACAACAAAAAAGACAGATGTTTTAAAAATCACAAATTGTTAATTTTTTAAAATATTACAACTTACAAGTACTGTGGCAACAAATATGATTGTTTGGCACTATTTGGCAAATGGGCCTGTCTGGCACACACGCTGGGAGAAAGGAAACTGCAATGCAATGGCACTAGGAGACTGAAGAATCACAGTCATTCAAGTAGGCCTAGCACACAGGCTTGGAAGGCAGTAGAAAAGTGCAATTCTAGGGAACAAGCAAACTGAGGATAAAGATCATCAACAATCAAGAATTTTTAAATTGAAATTAGTAACTATACTGTGACAAAAAATTAGGATTGGTGTAAATAGTTGGCAAGACGGCCTGGTACAAAAGGATGGCAGGCAGGAGGTAGATGCAATTCAAGGACACTAGGAGACTGATTACTGACAGTCTAAACAGTGATGATTGATAATTTTTTGCAATACTGTTAAAAGAAATATGATTGCTGACAACAATTGGCTAGGTGAGCCTCGCTCACAGCAGGCTGCAAGGCAGGAGGAAAGTGCTATTCAATGGCACCAGCAAACTGAGGATTCAAATCACAGCAACTATTACCAAAAAGTTTAATTTTTAATTATTAGAATACTGTCACAACAAATATGATTGGTGTAAATATTTTTTAAGTAGGCCTGGCACACAGGCTTGGAAGGCAGTAGAAAAGTGCAATTCTAGGGCACGAGCAAATTGAGGATAAAGATCATCAACAATCAAGAATCTTTAAATTGAAATTAGTAACTATACTGTGACCAAAAATTAGGATTGTTGTAAATAGTTGGCAAGACGGCCTGGCACAAAAGGATGGCAGGCAGGAGGTAGATGCAATTCAAGGACACTAGGAGACTGATTACTGACAGTCAAAACAGTGATGATTGACAATTTTTGCAATACTGTTAAAAGAAATATGATTGCTGCCAACAAATGGCTAGGTGGGCCTGGCTCACAGCAGGCTGCAAGGCAGGAGGAAAGTGCTATTCAATGGCACCAGCAAACTGAGGATTCAAATCACAACAACTATTACCAAAAATTTTAATTTTTAATTATTAGAATACTGTCACAACAAATATGATTGGTGTAAATATTTTTTTAAGTAGGCCTGGCACACAGGCTTGGAAGGCTGTAGAAAAGTGCAATTCGAGGGCACGAGCAAACTGAGGATTAAGATCATCAACAATCAAGATTTTTTAAATTTTAATTAGTAACTATACTGTGACAAAAAATTAGGATTGGTGTAAATAGTTGGCAAGACGGCCTGGCACAAAAGGATGGCAGGCAGGAGGTAGATGCAATTCAAGGACACTAGGAGACTGATTACTGACAGTCTAAACAGTGATGATTGACAATTTTTGCAATACTGTTAACAGACATATGATTGCTGACAACAATTGGCTAGGTGGACCTGGCTCACAGCAGGCTGCAAGGCAGGAGGAAAGTGCTATTCAATGGCACCAGCAAACTAAGGATTCAAATCACAGCAACTATTACCAAAAATTTTAATTTTTAATTATTAGAATACTGTCACAACAAATATGATTGGTGTAAATATTTTTTAAGTAGGCCTGGCACACAGGCTTGGAAGGCTGTAGAAAAGTGCAATTCTAGGGCACGAGCAAACTGAGGATTAAGATTATCAACAATCAAGATTTTTTTAATTTTAATTAGTAACTATACTGTGACAAAAAATTAGGATTGGTGTAAATAGTTGGCAAGACGGCCTGGCACAAAAGGATGGCAGGCAGGAGGTAGATGCAATTCAAGGACACTAGGAGACTGATTACTGACAGTCAAAACAGTGATGATTGACAATTTTTGCAATACTGTTAACAGAAATATGATTGCTGACAACAATTGGCTAGGTGGGCCTGGCTCACAGCAGGCTGCAAGGCAGGAGGAAAGTGCTCTTCAATGGCACCAGCAAACTGAGGATTCAAATCACAGCAACTATTACCAAAAATTTTAATTTTTAATTATTAGAATACTGTCACAACAAATATGATTGGTGTAAGCCTGGCACACAGGCTTGGAAGGCTGTAGAAAAGTGCAATTCTAGGGCACGAGCAAACTGAGGATTAAGATCATCAACAATCAAGATTTTTTTAATTTTAATTAGTAACTATACTGTGACAAAAATTAGGATTGGTGTAAATAGTTGGCAAGACGGCCTGGCACAAAAGGATGGCAGGCAGGAGGTAGATGCAATTCAAGGACACTAGGAGACTGATTACTGACAGTCTAAACAGTGATGATTGACAATTTTTGCAATACTGTTAACAGAAATATGATTGCTGACAACATTTGGCTAGGTGGGCCTGGCTCACAGCAGGCTGCAAGGCAGGAGGAAAGTGCTATTCAATGGCACCAGCAAACTGAGGATTCAAATCACAGCAACTATTACCAAAAAATTTAATTTTTAATTATTAGAATACTGTCACAACAAATATGATTGGTGTAAATATTTTTCAAGTAGGCCTGGCACACAGGCTTGGAAGGCTGTAGAAAAGTGCAATTCGCGGGCACGAGCAAACTGAGGATTAAGATCATCAACAATCAAGATTTTTTTAATTTTAATTATTAACTATACTGTGACAAAAAATTAGGATTGGTGTAAATAGTTGGCAAGACGGCCTGGCACAAAAGGATGGCAGGCAGGAGGTAGATGCAATTCAAGGACACTAGGAGACTGATTACTGACAGTCTAAACAGTGATGATTGACAATGTTTGCAATACTATTAACAGAAATATGATTGCTGACAACAATTGGCTAGGTGGGCCTGGCTCACAGCAGGCTGCAAGGCAGGAGGAAAGTGCTATTCAATGGCACCAGCAAACTGAGGATTCAAATCACAGCAACTATTACCAAAAATTTTAATTTTTAATTATTAGAATACTGTCACAACAAATATGATTGGTGTAAATATGTTTCAATTAGGCCTGGCACACAGGCTTGGAAGGCTGTAAAAAAATGCAATTCTAGGGCACGAGCAAACTGAGGATTAAGATAGTCAACAATCAAGATTTTTTTAATTTTAATTAGTAACTATACTGTGACAAAAAAATTAGGATTGGTGTAAATAGTTGGCAAGACGGCCTGGCACAAAAGGATGGCAGGCAGGAGGTAGATGCAATTCAAGGACACTAGGAGACTGATTACTGACAGTCTAAACAGTGATGATTGACAAATTTTGCAATACTGTTAACAGAAATATGATTGCTGACAACAATTGTCTAGGTGGGCCTGGCTCACAGCAGGCTGCAAGGCAGGAGGAAAGTGATATTCAATGGCACCAGCAAACTGAGGATTCATTTCACAGCAACTATTACCAAAAATTTTAATTTTTAATTATTAGAATACTGTCACAACAAATATGATTGGTGTAAATATTTTTTAAGTAGGCCTGGCACACAGGCTTGGAAGGCTGTAGAAAAGTGCAATTCTAGGGCACAAGCAAACTGAGGATTAAGATCATCAACAATCAAGATTTTTTAAATTTTAATTAGTAACTATACTGTGACAAAAAATTAGGATTGGTGTAAATAGTTGGCAAGACGGCCTGGCACAAAAGGATGGCAGGCAGGAGGTAGATGCAATTCAAGGACACTAGGAGACTGATTACTGACAGTCTAAACAGTGATGATTGACAATTTTTGCAATACTGTTAACAGAAATATGATTGCTGACAACAATTGGCTAGGTGGGCCTGGCTCACAGCAGGCTGCAAGGCAGGAGGAAAGTGCTATTCAATGGCACCAGCAAACTGAGGATTCAAATCACAGCAACTATTACCAAAAATTTTAATTTTTAATTATTAGAATACTGTCACAACAAATATGATTGGCGTAAATATTTTTCAAGTAGGCCTGGCACACAGGCTTGGAAGGCTGTAGAAAAGTGCAATTCTAGGGCACGAGCAAACTGAGGATGAAGATCATCAACAATCAAGATTTTTTTAATTTTAATTAGTAACTATACTGTGACAAAAAATTAGGATTGGTGTAAATAGTTGTCAAGACGGCCTGGCACAAAAGGATGGCAGGCAGGAGGTAGATGCAATTCAAGGACACTAGGAGACTGATTACTGACAGTCTAAACAGTGATGATTGACAATTTTTGCAATACTGTTAACAGAAATATGATTGCTGACAACAATTGGCTAGGTGGGCCTGGCTCACAGCAGGCTGCAAGGCAGGAGGAAAGTGCTATTCAATGGCACCAGCAAACTGAGGATTCAAATCACAGCAACTATTACCAAAAATTTTAATTTTTAATTATTAGAATACTGTCACAACAAATATGATTGGTGTAAATATTTTTCAAGTAGGCCTGGCACACAGGCTTGGAAGGATGTAGAAAAGTGCAATTCTAGGGCACGAGCAAACTGAGGATTAAGATCATCAACAATCAAGATTTTTTTAATTTTAATTAGTAACTATACTGCGACAAAAAAATTTGGATTGCTGTAAATAGTTGGCAAGACGGCCTGGCACAAAAGGATGGCAGGCAGGAGGTAGATGCAATTCAAGGACACTAGGAGACTGATTACTGACAGTCTAAACAGTGATGATTGACAATTTTTGCAATACTGTTAACAGAAATATGATTGCTGACAACAATTGGCTAGGTGGGCCTGGCTCACAGCAGGCTGCAAGGCAGGAGGAAAGTGCTATTCAATGGCACCAGCAAACTGAGGATTCAAATCACAACTATTACCAAAAATTTTAATTTTTAATTATTAGAATACTGTCACAACAAATATGATTGGTGTAAATATTTTTTTAGTAGGCCTGGCACACAGGCTTGGAAGGCTGTAGAAAAGTGCAATTCTAGGGCACGAGCAAACTGAGGATTAAGATCATCAGCAATCAAGATTTTTTTAATTTTAATTAGTAACTATACTGAGACAAAAAATTAGGATTGGTGTAAATAGTTGGCAAGACGACCTTGCACAAAAGGATGGCAGGCAGATGGTAGATGCAATTCAAGGACACTAGGAGACTGATTACTGACAGTCTAAACAGTGATGATTGACAATTTTTGCAATACTGTTAACAGAAATATGATTGCTGACAACAATTGTCTAGGTGGGCCTGGCTCACAGCAGGCTGCAAGGCAGGAGGAAAGTGATATTCAATGGCACCAGCAAACTGAGGATTCATTTCACAGCAACTATTACCAAAAATTTTAATTTTTAATTATTAGAATACTGTCACAACAAATATGATTGGTGTAAATATTTTTTAAGTAGGCCTGGCACACAGGCTTGGAAGGCTGTAGAAAAGTGCAATTCTAGGGCACAAGCAAACTGAGGATTAAGATCATCAACAATCAAGATTTTTTTAATTTTAATTAGTAACTATACTGTGACAAAAAATTAGGATTGGTGTAAATAGTTGGCAAGACGGCCTGGCACAAAAGGATGGCAGGCAGGAGGTAGATGCAATTCAAGGACACTAGGAGACTGATTACTGACAGTCTAAACAGTGATGATTGACAATTTTTGCAATACTATTAACAGAAATATGATTGCTGACAACAATTGGCTAGGTGGGCCTGGCTCACAGCAGGCTGCAAGGCAGGAGGAAAGTGCTATTCAATGGCACCAGCAAACTGAGGATTCAAATCACAGCAACTATTACCAAAAATTTTAATTTTTAATTATTAGAATACTGTCACAACAAATATGATTGGTGTAAATATTTTTCAAGTAGGCCTGGCACACAGGCTTGGAAGGATGTAGAAAAGTGCAATTCTAGGGCACGAGCAAACTGAGGATTAAGATCATCAACAATCAAGATTTTTTTAATTTTAATTAGTAACTATACTGCGACAAAAAAATTAGGATTGGTGTAAATAGTTGGCAAGACGGCCTGGCACAAAAGGATGGCAGGCAGGAGGTAGATGCAATTCAAGGACACTAGGAGACTGATTACTGACAGTCTAAACAGTGATGATTGACAATTTTTGCAATACTGTTAACAGAAATATGATTGCTGACAACAATTGGCTAGGTGGGCCTGGCTCACAGCAGGCTGCAAGGCAGGAGGAAAGTGCTATTCAATGGCACCAGCAAACTGAGGATTCAAATCACAACAACTATTACCAAAAAATTTAATTTTTAATTATTAGAATACTGTCACAACAAATATGATTGGTGTAAATATTTTTTAAGTAGGCCTGGCACATAGGCTTGGAAGGCTGTAGAAAAGTGCAATTCGAGGGCACGAGCAAACTGAGGATTAAGATCATTAACAATCAAGATTTTTTTAATTTTAATTAGTAACTATACTGTGACAAAAAATTAGGATTGATGTAAATAGTTGGCAAGACGGCCTGGCACAAAAGGATGGCAGGCAGATGGTAGATGCAATTCAAGGACACTAGGAGACTGATTACTGACAGTCTAAACAGTGATGATTGACAATTTTTGCAATACTGTTAACAGAAATATGATTGCTGACAACAATTGGCTAGGTGGGCCTGGCTCACAGCAGGCTGCAAGGCAGGAGGAAAGTGCTATTCAATGGCACCAGCAAACTGAGGATTCAAATCACAACAACTATTACCAAAATTTTTAATTTTTAATTATTAGAATACTGTCACAACAAATATGATGGTGTAAATATTTTTTAAGTAGGCCTGGCACATAGGCTTGGAAGGCTGTAGAAAAGTGCAAGTCTAGGGCACGAGCAAACTGAGGATTAAGATCATCAACAATCAAGATTTTTTTAATTTTAATTAGTAACTATACTGTGACAAAAAATTAGGATTGGTGTAAATAGTTGGCAAGACGGCCTGGCACAAAAGAATGGCAGGCAGGAGGTAGATGCAATTCAAGGACACTAGGAGACTGATTACTGACAGTCTAAACAGTGATGATTGACAATTTTTTCAAAACTGTTAACAGAAATATGATTGCTGACAACAATTGGCTAGGTGGGCCTGGCTCACAGCAGGCTGCAAGGCAGGAGGAAAGTGCTATTCAATGGCACCAGCAAACTGAGGATTCAAATCACAACAACTATTACCAAAAATTTTAATTTTTAATTATTAGAATACTGTCACAACAAATATGATTGGTGTAAATATTTTTTAAGTAGGCCTGGCACACAGGCTTGGAAGGCTGTAGAAAAGTGCAATTCTAGGGCACAAGCAAACTGAGGATTAAGATCATCAACAATCAAGATTTTTTAAATTTTAATTAGTAACTATACTGTGACAAAAAATTAGGATTGGTGTAAATAGTTGGCAAGACGGCCTGGCACAAAAGGATGGCAGGCAGGAGGTAGATGCAATTCAAGGACACTAGGAGACTGATTACTGACAGTCTAAACAGTGATGATTGACAATTTTTGCAATACTGTTAACAGAAATATGATTGCTGACAACAATTGGCTAGGTGGGCCTGGCTCACAGCAGGCTGCAAGGCAGGAGGAAAGTGCTATTCAATGGCACCAGCAAACTGAGGATTCAAATCACAGCAACTATTACCAAAAATTTTAATTTTTAATTATTAGAATACTGTCACAACAAATATGATTGGTGTAAATATTTTTCAAGTAGGCCTGGCACATAGGCTTGGAAGGCTGTAGAAAAGTGCAATTCGAGGGCACGAGCAAACTGAGGATTAAGATCATTAACAATCAAGATTTTTTTAATTTTAATTAGTAACTATACTGTGACAAAAAATTAGGATTGATGTAAATAGTTGGCAAGACGGCCTGGCACAAAAGGATGGCAGGCAGATGGTAGATGCAATTCAAGGACACTAGGAGACTGATTACTGACAGTCTAAACAGTGATGATTGACAATTTTTGCAATACTGTTAACAGAAATATGATTGCTGACAACAATTGGCTAGGTGGGCCTGGCTCACAGCAGGCTGCAAGGCAGGAGGAAAGTGCTATTCAATGGCACCAGCAAACTGAGGATTCAAATCACAACAACTATTACCAAAAATTTTAATTTTTAATTATTAGAATACTGTCACAACAAATATGATTGGTGTAAATATTTTTTAAGTAGGCCTGGCACACAGGCTTGGAAGGCTGTAGAAAAGTGCAATTCTAGGGCACGAGCAAACTGAGGATTAAGATCATCAGCAATCAAGATTTTTTTAATTTTAATTAGTAACTATACTGAGACAAAAAATTAGGATTGGTGTAAATAGTTGGCAAGACGACCTTGCACAAAAGGATGGCAGGCAGATGGTAGATGCAATTCAAGGACACTAGGAGACTGATTACTGACAGTCTAAACAGTGATGATTGACAATTTTTGCAATACTGTTAACAGAAATATGATTGCTGACAACAATTGTCTAGGTGGGCCTGGCTCACAGCAGGCTGCAAGGCAGGAGGAAAGTGATATTCAATGGCACCAGCAAACTGAGGATTCATTTCACAGCAACTATTACCAAAAATTTTAATTTTTAATTATTAGAATACTGTCACAACAAATATGATTGGTGTAAATATTTTTTAAGTAGGCCTGGCACACAGGCTTGGAAGGCTGTAGAAAAGTGCAATTCTAGGGCACAAGCAAACTGAGGATTAAGATCATCAACAATCAAGATTTTTTTAATTTTAATTAGTAACTATACTGTGACAAAAAATTAGGATTGGTGTAAATAGTTGGCAAGACGGCCTGGCACAAAAGGATGGCAGGCAGGAGGTAGATGCAATTCAAGGACACTAGGAGACTGATTACTGACAGTCTAAACAGTGATGATTGACAATTTTTGCAATACTGTTAACAGAAATATGATTGCTGACAACAATTGGCTAGGTGGGCCTGGCTCACAGCAGGCTGCAAGGCAGGAGGAAAGTGCTATTCAATGGCACCAGCAAACTGAGGATTCAAATCACAGCAACTATTACCAAAAATTTTAATTTTTAATTATTAGAATACTGTCACAACAAATATGATTGGTGTAAATATTTTTCAAGTAGGCCTGGCACACAGGCTTGGAAGGATGTAGAAAAGTGCAATTCTAGGGCACGAGCAAACTGAGGATTAAGATCATCAACAATCAAGATTTTTTTAATTTTAATTAGTAACTATACTGCGACAAAAAAATTAGGATTGGTGTAAATAGTTGGCAAGACGGCCTGGCACAAAAGGATGGCAGGCAGGAGGTAGATGCAATTCAAGGACACTAGGAGACTGATTACTGACAGTCTAAACAGTGATGATTGACAATTTTTGCAATACTGTTAACAGAAATATGATTGCTGACAACAATTGGCTAGGTGGGCCTGGCTCACAGCAGGCTGCAAGGCAGGAGGAAAGTGCTATTCAATGGCACCAGCAAACTGAGGATTCAAATCACAACAACTATTACCAAAAAATTTAATTTTTAATTATTAGAATACTGTCACAACAAATATGATTGGTGTAAATATTTTTTAAGTAGGCCTGGCACATAGGCTTGGAAGGCTGTAGAAAAGTGCAATTCGAGGGCACGAGCAAACTGAGGATTAAGATCATTAACAATCAAGATTTTTTTAATTTTAATTAGTAACTATACTGTGACAAAAAATTAGGATTGATGTAAATAGTTGGCAAGACGGCCTGGCACAAAAGGATGGCAGGCAGATGGTAGATGCAATTCAAGGACACTAGGAGACTGATTACTGACAGTCTAAACAGTGATGATTGACAATTTTTGCAATACTGTTAACAGAAATATGATTGCTGACAACAATTGGCTAGGTGGGCCTGGCTCACAGCAGGCTGCAAGGCAGGAGGAAAGTGCTATTCAATGGCACCAGCAAACTGAGGATTCAAATCACAACAACTATTACCAAAATTTTTAATTTTTAATTATTAGAACACTGTCACAACAAATATGATGGTGTAAATATTTTTTAAGTAGGCCTGGCACATAGGCTTGGAAGGCTGTAGAAAAGTGCAAGTCTATGGCACGAGCAAACTGAGGATTAAGATCATCAACAATCAAGATTTTTTTAATTTTAATTAGTAACTATACTGTGACAAAAATTAGGATTGGTGTAAATAGTTGGCAAGACGGCCTGGCACAAAAGAATGGCAGGCAGGAGGTAGATGCAATTCAAGGACACTAGGAGACTGATTACTGACAGTCTAAACAGTGATGATTGACAATTTTTTCAAAACTGTTAACAGAAATATGATTGCTGACAACAATTGGCTAGGTGGGCCTGGCTCACAGCAGGCTGCAAGGCAGGAGGAAAGTGCTATTCAATGGCACCAGCAAACTGAGGATTCAAATCACAACAACTATTACCAAAAATTTTAATTTTTAATTATTAGAATACTGTCACAACAAATATGATTGGTGTAAATATTTTTTAAGTAGGCCTGGCACACAGGCTTGGAAGGCTGTAGAAAAGTGCAATTCTAGGGCACAAGCAAACTGAGGATTAAGATCATCAACAATCAAGATTTTTTAAATTTTAATTAGTAACTATACTGTGACAAAAAATTAGGATTGGTGTAAATAGTTGGCAAGACGGCCTGGCACAAAAGGATGGCAGGCAGGAGGTAGATGCAATTCAAGGACACTAGGAGACTGATTACTGACAGTCTAAACAGTGATGATTGACAATTTTTGCAATACTGTTAACAGAAATATGATTGCTGACAACAATTGGCTAGGTGGGCCTGGCTCACAGCAGGCTGCAAGGCAGGAGGAAAGTGCTATTCAATGGCACCAGCAAACTGAGGATTCAAATCACAGCAACTATTACCAAAAATTTTAATTTTTAATTATTAGAATACTGTCACAACAAATATGATTGGTGTAAATATTTTTCAAGTAGGCCTGGCACACAGGCTTGGAAGGATGTAGAAAAGTGCAATTCTAGGGCACGAGCAAACTGAGGATTAAGATCATCAACAATCAAGATTTTTTTAATTTTAATTAGTAACTATACTGCGACAAAAAAATTAGGATTGGTGTAAATAGTTGGCAAGACGGCCTGGCACAAAAGGATGGCAGGCAGGAGGTAGATGCAATTCAAGGACACTAGGAGACTGATTACTGACAGTCTAAACAGTGATGATTGACAATTTTTGCAATACTGTTAACAGAAATATGATTGCTGACAACAATTGGCTAGGTGGGCCTGGCTCACAGCAGGCTGCAAGGCAGGAGGAAAGTGCTATTCAATGGCACCAGCAAACTGAGGATTCAAATCACAACAACTATTACCAAAAAATTTAATTTTTAATTATTAGAATACTGTCACAACAAATATGATTGCTGTAAATATTTTTTAAGTAGGCCTGGCACATAGGCTTGGAAGGCTGTAGAAAAGTGCAATTCGAGGGCACGAGCAAACTGAGGATTAAGATCATTAACAATCAAGATTTTTTTAATTTTAATTAGTAACTATACTGTGACAAAAAATTAGGATTGATGTAAATAGTTGGCAAGACGGCCTGGCACAAAAGGATGGCAGGCAGATGGTAGATGCAATTCAAGGACACTAGGAGACTGATTACTGACAGTCTAAACAGTGATGATTGACAATTTTTGCAATACTGTTAACAGAAATATGATTGCTGACAACAATTGGCTAGGTGGGCCTGGCTCACAGCAGGCTGCAAGGCAGGAGGAAAGTGCTATTCAATGGCACCAGCAAACTGAGGATTCAAATCACAACAACTATTACCAAAATTTTTAATTTTTAATTATTAGAATACTGTCACAACAAATATGATGGTGTAAATATTTTTTAAGTAGGCCTGGCACATAGGCTTGGAAGGCTGTAGAAAAGTGCAAGTCTAGGGCACGAGCAAACTGAGGATTAAGATCATCAACAATCAAGATTTTTTTAATTTTAATTAGTAACTATACTGTGACAAAAAATTAGGATTGGTGTAAATAGTTGGCAAGACGGCCTGGCACAAAAGAATGGCAGGCAGGAGGTAGATGCAATTCAAGGACACTAGGAGACTGATTACTGACAGTCTAAACAGTGATGATTGACAATTTTTTCAAAACTGTTAACAGAAATATGATTGCTGACAACAATTGGCTAGGTGGGCCTGGCTCACAGCAGGCTGCAAGGCAGGAGGAAAGTGCTATTCAATGGCACCAGCAAACTGAGGATTCAAATCACAACAACTATTACCAAAATTTTTAATTTTTAATTATTAGAATACTGTCACAACAAATATGATGGTGTAAATATTTTTTAAGTAGGCCTGGCACATAGGCTTGGAAGGCTGTAGAAAAGTGCAAGTCTAGGGCACGAGCAAACTGAGGATTAAGATCATCAACAATCAAGATTTTTTTAATTTTAATTAGTAACTATACTGTGACAAAAAATTAGGATTGGTGTAAATAGTTGGCAAGACGGCCTGGCACAAAAGAATGGCAGGCAGGAGGTAGATGCAATTCAAGGACACTAGGAGACTGATTACTGACAGTCTAAACAGTGATGATTGACAATTTTTTCAAAACTGTTAACAGAAATATGATTGCTGACAACAATTGGCTAGGTGGGCCTGGCTCACAGCAGGCTGCAAGGCAGGAGGAAAGTGCTATTCAATGGCACCAGCAAACTGAGGATTCAAATCACAACAACTATTACCAAAAATTTTAATTTTTAATTATTAGAATACTGTCACAACAAATATGATTGGTGTAAATATTTTTTAAGTAGGCCTGGCACACAGGCTTGGAAGGCTGTAGAAAAGTGCAATTCTAGGGCACAAGCAAACTGAGGATTAAGATCATCAACAATCAAGATTTTTTTAATTTTAATTAGTAACTATACTGTGACAAAAAATTAGGATTGGTGTAAATAGTTGGCAAGACGGCCTGGCACAAAAGGATGGCAGGCAGGAGGTAGATGCAATTCAAGGACACTAGGAGACTGATTACTGACAGTCTAAACAGTGATGATTGACAATTTTTGCAATACTGTTAACAGAAATATGATTGCTGACAACAATTGGCTAGGTGGGCCTGGCTCACAGCAGGCTGCAAGGCAGGAGGAAAGTGCTATTCAATGGCACCAGCAAACTGAGGATTCAAATCACAGCAACTATTACCAAAAATTTTAATTTTTAATTATTAGAATACTGTCACAACAAATATGATTGGTGTAAATATTTTTCAAGTAGGCCTGGCACACAGGCTTGGAAGGATGTAGAAAAGTGCAATTCTAGGGCACGAGCAAACTGAGGATTAAGATCATCAACAATCAAGATTTTTTTAATTTTAATTAGTAACTATACTGCGACAAAAAAATTAGGATTGGTGTAAATAGTTGGCAAGACGGCCTGGCACAAAAGGATGGCAGGCAGGAGGTAGATGCAATTCAAGGACACTAGGAGACTGATTACTGACAGTCTAAACAGTGATGATTGACAATTTTTGCAATACTGTTAACAGAAATATGATTGCTGACAACAATTGGCTAGGTGGGCCTGGCTCACAGCAGGCTGCAAGGCAGGAGGAAAGTGCTATTCAATGGCACCAGCAAACTGAGGATTCAAATCACAACAACTATTACCAAAAAATTTAATTTTTAATTATTAGAATACTGTCACAACAAATATGATTGGTGTAAATATTTTTTAAGTAGGCCTGGCACATAGGCTTGGAAGGCTGTAGAAAAGTGCAATTCGAGGGCACGAGCAAACTGAGGATTAAGATCATTAACAATCAAGATTTTTTTAATTTTAATTAGTAACTATACTGTGACAAAAAATTAGGATTGATGTAAATAGTTGGCAAGACGGCCTGGCACAAAAGGATGGCAGGCAGATGGTAGATGCAATTCAAGGACACTAGGAGACTGATTACTGACAGTCTAAACAGTGATGATTGACAATTTTTGCAATACTGTTAACAGAAATATGATTGCTGACAACAATTGGCTAGGTGGGCCTGGCTCACAGCAGGCTGCAAGGCAGGAGGAAAGTGCTATTCAATGGCACCAGCAAACTGAGGATTCAAATCACAACAACTATTACCAAAAATTTTAATTTTTAATTATTAGAATACTGTCACAACAAATATGATGGTGTAAATATTTTTTAAGTAGGCCTGGCACATAGGCTTGGAAGGCTGTAGAAAAGTGCAAGTCTATGGCACGAGCAAACTGAGGATTAAGATCATCAACAATCAAGATTTTTTTAATTTTAATTAGTAACTATACTGTGACAAAAAATTAGGATTGGTGTAAATAGTTGGCAAGACGGCCTGGCACAAAAGAATGGCAGGCAGGAGGTAGATGCAATTCAAGGACACTAGGAGACTGATTACTGACAGTCTAAACAGTGATGATTGACAATTTTTTCAAAACTGTTAACAGAAATATGATTGCTGACAACAATTGGCTAGGTGGGCCTGGCTCACAGCAGGCTGCAAGGCAGGAGGAAAGTGCTATTCAATGGCACCAGCAAACTGAGGATTCAAATCACAACAACTATTACCAAAATTTTTAATTTTTAATTATTAGAATACTGTCACAACAAATATGATTGGTGTAAATATTTTTTAAGTAGGCCTGGCACATAGGCTTGGAAGGCTGTAGAAAAGTGCAAGTCTAGGGCACGAGCAAACTGAGGATTAAGATCATCAACAATCAAGATTTTTTTAATTTTAATTAGTAACTATACTGTGACAAAAAATTAGGATTGGTGTAAATAGTTGGCAAGACGGCCTGGCACAAAAGGATGGCAGGCAGGAGGTAGATGCAATTCAAGGACACTAGGAGACTGATTACTGACAGTCTAAACAGTGATGATTGACAATTTTTGCAATACTGTTAACAGAAATATGATTGCTGACAACAATTGGCTAGGTGGGCCTGGCTCACAGCAGGCTGCAAGGCAGGAGGAAAGTGCTATTCAATGGCACCAGCAAACTGAGGATTCAAATCACAGCAACTATTACCAAAAATTTTAATTTTTAATTATTAGAATACTGTCACAACAAATATGATTGGTGTAAATATTTTTCAAGTAGGCCTGGCACACAGGCTTGGAAGGATGTAGAAAAGTGCAATTCTAGGGCACGAGCAAACTGAGGATTAAGATCATCAACAATCAAGATTTTTTTAATTTTAATTAGTAACTATACTGCGACAAAAAAATTAGGATTGGTGTAAATAGTTGGCAAGACGGCCTGGCACAAAAGGATGGCAGGCAGGAGGTAGATGCAATTCAAGGACACTAGGAGACTGATTACTGACAGTCTAAACAGTGATGATTGACAATTTTTGCAATACTGTTAACAGAAATATGATTGCTGACAACAATTGGCTAGGTGGGCCTGGCTCACAGCAGGCTGCAAGGCAGGAGGAAAGTGCTATTCAATGGCACCAGCAAACTGAGGATTCAAATCACAACAACTATTACCAAAAAATTTAATTTTTAATTATTAGAATACTGTCACAACAAATATGATTGGTGTAAATATTTTTTAAGTAGGCCTGGCACATAGGCTTGGAAGGCTGTAGAAAAGTGCAATTCGAGGGCACGAGCAAACTGAGGATTAAGATCATTAACAATCAAGATTTTTTTAATTTTAATTAGTAACTATACTGTGACAAAAAATTAGGATTGATGTAAATAGTTGGCAAGACGGCCTGGCACAAAAGGATGGCAGGCAGATGGTAGATGCAATTCAAGGACACTAGGAGACTGATTACTGACAGTCTAAACAGTGATGATTGACAATTTTTGCAATACTGTTAACAGAAATATGATTGCTGACAACAATTGGCTAGGTGGGCCTGGCTCACAGCAGGCTGCAAGGCAGGAGGAAAGTGCTATTCAATGGCACCAGAAAACTGAGGATTCAAATCACAACAACTATTACCAAAAATTTTAATTTTTAATTATTAGAATACTGTCACAACAAATATGATGGTGTAAATATTTTTTAAGTAGGCCTGGCACATAGGCTTGGAAGGCTGTAGAAAAGTGCAAGTCTATGGCACGAGCAAACTGAGGATTAAGATCATCAACAATCAAGATTTTTTTAATTTTAATTAGTAACTATACTGTGACAAAAAATTAGGATTGGTGTAAATAGTTGGCAAGACGGCCTGGCACAAAAGAATGGCAGGCAGGAGGTAGATGCAATTCAAGGACACTAGGAGACTGATTACTGACAGTCTAAACAGTGATGATTGACAATTTTTTCAAAACTGTTAACAGAAATATGATTGCTGACAACAATTGGCTAGGTGGGCCTGGCTCACAGCAGGCTGCAAGGCAGGAGGAAAGTGCTATTCAATGGCACCAGCAAACTGAGGATTCAAATCACAACAACTATTACCAAAATTTTTAATTTTTAATTATTAGAATACTGTCACAACAAATATGATGGTGTAAATATTTTTTAAGTAGGCCTGGCACATAGGCTTGGAAGGCTGTAGAAAAGTGCAAGTCTAGGGCACGAGCAAACTGAGGATTAAGATCATCAACAATCAAGATTTTTTTAATTTTAATTAGTAACTATACTGTGACAAAAAATTAGGATTGGTGTAAATAGTTGGCAAGACGGCCTGGCACAAAAGAATGGCAGGCAGGAGGTAGATGCAATTCAAGGACACTAGGAGACTGATTACTGACAGTCTAAACAGTGATGATTGACAATTTTTTCAAAACTGTTAACAGAAATATGATTGCTGACAACAATTGTCTAGGTGGGCCTGGCTCACAGCAGGCTGCAAGGCAGGAGGAAAGTGCTATTCAATGGCACCAGCAAACTGAGGATTCAAATCACAACAACTATTACCAAAAATTTTAATTTTTAATTATTAGAATACTGTCACAACAAATATGATTGGTGTAAATATTTTTTAAGTAGGCCTGGCACACAGGCTTGGAAGGCTGTAGAAAAGTGCAATTCAAAGGCACGAGCAAACTGAGGATTAAGATCAACACTAAAACATTTTTTTTATTTAAATAAATAACTATACTGTCTGTGACAACAATTATGATTGGTGTAAATAGTTGGCTAGACGGCCTGGCACAAAAGGCTGGCAGTGGCAGGCAGGAGGTAAATGAAATTCAATGGCACTAGGAGACTGAATATTTGCAGTCCAAAAAATTATGATTTATTTTTTTTAATTACTGTTACAAGAATTTTTGTAAATTGTAAGAAAAAGGTTAAGCACATACATATCGTGGCTGATAGCCTTGGAAGGGCAGCTATTAAAAACAGTAGGCTCTGTAAGTCGGATACACACATGCCTGATAGAAAATACTATTAGATTACACTAGAAAAATGATTGAAATTATTTTTTGGGGGGGGGGAATTAAAAAAAGGTTAAACACATATGAGTCGTGGCTCATAGACTAGGGAGGGCAGCAAGTAAACACAGTAGGCTCTCTATGTCAGCAAAACACACAGGCCGGATAGAAAATTATATTAGATTACACTAGTAAACAAATTTAAACTTTTTTTTTTATATATATTAAAATTAAGGTGAAGAATAGATATGAGTGCTGGGTGGCTGCCTGGCACAAGCCAATTAACCAAAAGACTGAAAAAAAAGAGGTATATTAATGCTGAGTGAGCCTGACAGACACAGGCATGATAGTAAATGTAATTAGATTACACTAGCAAAATATTTTTTTTTTTTTTTTTTTTTAAATAATGTTATAAACGGATATTAACACTGGTGGCTGCTGGCTGGCACAGAGCAATGAACCAGAGTATATGCTGTGTGACACTGGCCTGATAGAAAATGAAAAAAAAATTTACACTAGAAAAATAATTAAATTTTTGGGTTAGTTAAATTTAAACTAATGTTGTTAGGGAGATATCAGTGGTGGCAGTAGTCACATCATATGCTGTGAGCCTTAAACACACAGCTGAAAGCCAGGCAAATGCTAATAAAAAAAAAACGAAAAAAAAAAAAAAACGGCACGAAATATAGCCCTAAAAAGGGCTTTTTGGGGTGCTGTGCTTGCAGCAGAGATGAGTGGAGTCCTTCTGGACTGTAAATACACTAGCCTAGCTATGTTTTTCCTATTAATGTCAGGAGCCAAAACACAACACGTCCTCTCATAAAAAAGCAAGGTCGTTATGAGTCGCTTTGAGTAGCTGGGAGGGTCTGCGAGGGAGTGTCTGATGTTGATTGGCTCTAATGTGTCAGGCGGCTGTGACATAAAGGGTCAAAGTTTCCACAATGATGACACATAGGGGCGGATCGAACATCGCCATGTGTTCGCCCACAAACGCGAACGCGAACAAGCTATGTTCGCTGTGAACCGTTCGCGGGCGAACAGTTCGGGACATCACTACTAAACACCATTGGTAAAGTAGTAGGAAAGACCGCGGCTGCGGCCTACTACAGAAGAAACATACATCTATAAATATACTGCGGTAGATAAGTGGATTCTGAGCTGCACACTACGATAGATCCTTTGCCATGGAGGAGATTTATAATGTGTTTCAGACCTACATGGAGGAACTTGAGAAGACATTCTGCGAGAGAATAGACACCATTATTGAGTCGGTGAACAAAGTGAGAGACGACTTGAGGAGCAGAAAAGCAGCAGTCGCAACACCGACTCTAAAGACGATCCCTACAAGTCCTTCTTCCCACGCATCCACTCATTTACCGATAGCAGATGAGGGGGGGAGAAGGGAGCTCATGTACCTTCGAGAGCAGCCGTGCGAGTCGCAGCCCCCCGCTGATCTGTCCCCTCGAAGATGTAGCCCGGCGGCGGCGGTGAGTCCCTATGTACCGCGGGATGCCTGGCGGCAGGTTAGCTCTGAGGAGGAAGATGCCTGGAGAGATACCTGGATGGTTAACTGGGGAGGTATGACGGGTTCCCTGACCTACCTGGGGTGTGTATGGAGGCGACGAGAGGCCTGCAACACACCTCTCTAGTCACTAACACCTCATATGTGGTGGTCGCCTCCGTGCACACTCAGTACAGTACGGACTATATTGGTGCCTGCCTCACAATCCTGGTCATCATAGCCGAGAGGGTTGGTGTGGGGTAGTGGTGCTGATTCCTGGGCTCCAGAATGTTGATGCTGAGAGACACTGTGGGACTGTTTTCTGTATCACCCTGATGCAGATGATTGCGACAGCTACTTGTTGATTGGGCTCGCAATATAGACGTTTAGTGAACATTTTGTGTCCTGCTATTCTCCTGGTACAGTGTACGGTGTATTCCTCCTGTTTTCTTTATGTTTGCTGTGTGTCTGTTATGAATTGTTTATTCTAAATACCGCCATTTTAATGTGCTCTGGACAGTATAATAGCATACTCTGCGCAAAGGGGGCTTGAAATGGCGATTGCTTTCTGCTGATCTGTAACCAAGGGATGTGCATTCTGCATCCCCAACTGACCCCTACACTAATATCTCCCTGCATTTGTGATCTGGTTCTGATGGTCATTTACCTATATATAAGATGTATATTACTTTAGCGCATGTGTCTGATCCATTTAGGGGGCTGTTGGCTGCTACTCCCATAAGACTACAGCTTCATTTTATGCTGCAGCCCTTTTGCTGGGTGACTAGGATGTATTATGCCTAACTATTAATAATGCCATTTTTTCTGTACATATTGCTTTACATGATGTTGTTATCTGGTTGTCTGGATTCATGCACACCTGCTAAGCACTGTTAATGTTTAATCCTATGTCCCTAATAGTAAATTTAGAAGTCATTACCCCCAATATAGTGCCCTACACCACACAATAAGTAAATTCTGACATCTGGTTTTTCTCTTTATCAAATTAGGTTCAAAATATACACTTCTCTATAACTATTAATGCGCACTGCGGATAGATTACCATGCATCATGTGATCCCTTGGGATCTGGCTGTATCTGAAACCTCTTTATTATTCTATCCTTAATACTAGAGCTTATATAACTGTTGAGTATGCTAACCAGCAATGTTAGAGTAAACTATTACTGGTCTATCTTCCGCCCCCTGCCACTCTTGTGTGGTAGGGATGAATACTTTCTCCTCCGCACTCCTTTCTTGTAGAGTTAAGCAGTCTCTACCTAGTCTGAAGACCTAGGGCTAAGTTTTCCCCTGCATACATGTGAAAAGGTTCTTCGGGCCCTAATACAGGAAATTCTCCTTTGTTTATTGTATTTTGGCTTATCAAAGATTATTTGGAACTATAGTTTTGATAATGTTCACATTTCTATCAATGTTCAGTACGAATGTCAATCTATGCTTATAGTGGCAACTGAGATCAGTTCTGGTATATCACTGATACCAGCTGGTAGAGTAATTTTGATATGTTTAACTCAAAGTTTGCCTATAATTTATATACACTGAAACTGTTTTTTTTATTATTAACTTCATCACCATGTCCTCAATGGTAACAATGGTTCAATGCAGTCACTGGTCCCTTGATTGGACCTGTTTGGCTAGGGGACATTATGAAGCCATACCAAAAAACAAGCTAGCATATGATGAGGACTCTCCGAATTCTTGAAGATGTCTTCAGATTGGCCCCAGTCACCAGATCCCATGAGCGGATCTCTAATATATTGAAGACGCCAGAGTGTTTAAACATCACAAAAAAAGGCATAGATGAAGGGTGATACTTTGCCTCAATTAGCGTTTTGCTTAATGTTGTATTACTGTATGAGACTATTGATCTGTATTATTGTTATGGAGATGTTACCCTTCCTTCCTTGATTGTTATCTTTGGGTTTTTTTTGCCTTAATAAAAACACTTTAAAAAAAAAAAAAAAAAAAGGTGGCCAAAAAATAAAAATAGGTGATAAAAATGAGTAAAAAATGGCAGGAGATGAAAAAATGTCCTAAAAATGTCCTAATAGATATTGAGGATGTACCCTCTGGGTGCTTGATGTTGTAACAGTCCTATTAGAAATAAGTCCTTTATACTCCCAAAGGTTGTGTGTATTTAAACCAAAATATGGAACAAACTATAAAATATATATCCTAATTGAATAGTAGTCTTCTTCCAAATTAGAAATTGTGTGCTGAGTACTTGAAATGGCATAAAAAAAAACCTAGAATAAAAAGGATATAGACATAGTGCAATAATGCTACTAAATCTGAGCCAAATAAGTATTGTACTCACCAAATAACTCTGAGCCTGCCTTAAATTGTCCTATCGGCCAATTAGGCGCCTTGAAAAATCGCGCCATAAAAATTGCGCCATATTTTACAGGTAAGTATTTAGCTTTAAATAGGAAGACTTTAGTTAATAATATTTAATTTATTTTGTTAGATTAAAATTATATTTAACTTAGGGTAGTGTTAGGGTTAGGGTTAGATTTAGCTTTAGGGGTTAATACATTTATTAGAGTAGCGGCGAGGTCCGGTCGGCAGATTAGGGGTTAATACTTGAAGTTAGGTGTCAAAGATGTTAGGGAGGGCAGATTAGAGGTTAATACTATTTATTATAGTGTTCGCAAGGCGGGAGTGCGGCGGTTTAGGGGTTAATACATTTATTATAGTGGTGGCGAGGTCCGGTCGGCTTATTAGGGGTTAATAAGTGTAGGTAAGGTAGCGGCGACGTTGGGGGGGCAGATTAGGGGTTAACAAATATACTATAGGGGTCGGCGGTGTTGTGGGCAGCAGATTAGGGGTACATAGGTATAATGTAGGTTGCGGCGGTGTCCGGAGCGGCAGATTAGGGGTTAATAATAAAATGCAGGGGTCAGCGATAGCGGGGGCGGCAGATTAGGGGTTAATAAGTGTAAGGTTAGGGGTGTTTAGACTCGGGGTTCATGTTAGGGTGTTAGGTGCAGACTTAGAAAGTGTTTCCCCATAGGAAACAATGGGGCTGCGTTGGGAGCTTAACGCTGCTTTTTTGCAGGTGTTAGGTTTTTTTTCATCCCAAACTGCCCCATTGTTTCCTATGGGGGAATCGTGCACGAGCACGTTTTTCCAGCTAGCCGCTACCATAAGCAACGCTGGTATTGAGAGTTGAAGTGGCGGTAAATATGCCTCTACGCTCCCTTTTTGGAACCTAACGCAGCCCTTCAGAGAACTCTAAATACCAGCGTTATTTAAAAGGTGCGGGGGGGGGGGAACACGCGTAGCTAACGCACCCGTTTGGCCACAAAACTCTAAATCTAGCCGTTAGTTAATAATATTAATTTTTATTTAGATTCATTTAAATACTATTTAAGTTAGGGGGTGTTAGGGTTAGGGTTAGATTTAGGTTTAGGGGTTAATAAGTTTAATATAGTGGCGGCGGTGTAGGGGGGGCAGGATAGGGGTTAATAAGTTTAATATAGGTGGCGGCAGTATAGGGGGGCAGGATTGGGGTTAATAAATTTAATATAGGTGGCGGCGGTATAGGGGGTGGCAGATTAGGGGTTAATAGGTATAATGTAGTTGGCGGCAGGGTCCGGGAGCGGTGGTTTAGGGGTTAATATATTTATTATAGTTGCGGTGGGGTCCAGGGGCGGCAGTTTAGGGGTTAGTACGTTTATTTAGTTGCGGCGGGGTCCGGGAGTGGTGGTTTAGAGGTTAATAAGTTTATTAGAGTGGCGGTGGGCTCCGGGAGTGGCGGTTTAGGGGTTAATAAGTATAATGTAGGGGGTGGCGGTGTAGGAGGGACAGATTAGGGGTGTTTAGACTCTGGGTACATGTTAGGGTGTTAGGTGCAGACCCTTCCCATAGGAATCAATGGAATATCGGGCAGCAGCGAACATGAGCTCTCGCTGCTGTCAGACTCCCATTGATTCCTATGGGATCCGCCGGCGGATTGAAAACCAGGTACGCTGGGCCGGAATATTGCCGAGCGTACATGCTAGTTCTTTGATAACTAGCAAAAGTAGTCAGATTGTGCCAAACTTGTGTTCGGCACATCTGTAGTGACGTAAGAATCGATCTGTGTTGGACTGAGACCGGCGGATCATAGCTTACGTCACTAAATTCTACTTTTGCCAGTCTCTAGCCTTTGATAACTAAGGCGAATCAGCCTCGCCACAAATATGCTGCTGAATTCCAGCATATTTGCGGTTGACGGCTTGATAACTAGAGGCCATGGTGTGGGATTTTATCTGCTTTGAAGGCTTTGAACACTAAATTACAGAAAATAAAAAAGAATTACAAGAAGTTTAAACTAATTACACCTAATCGAAGCCCCCTAATAAAATAATAAAGCCCCCCAAAATAAAAAAATGCCCTACCCTATTCTAAATTACAAAGCAATCAGCTCTTTTACCAGCCCTTAAAAGGGCTTTTTGCAGGGCATTGCCCCAAAGTAATCAGCTCTTTTACCTGTAAAAAAAAATACAACCCCCCCAACATTAAAACCCACCACACACATACCCCTACTCTAACCCACCCAAACCCCCCTTATAAAAACCTAATACTAACCCCCTGAAGATCTCCCTACCTTGAGTAGTTTTCACACAGCCTAGCCGAATTCTTCATCCAAGCGGAGCAAGAAGAGGTCCTCCATTCGGTAGAAGTCTTCATCCAAGCGGGGCAAGAAGAGGTCCTCCATTCAGTAGAAGTCTTCATCCAATCGGTGAAGACGTCCCTTAAAGGAACCTTCATTCGTCGGGTAGTCGTCGGGCCAGAAGGATGTTCCGCGTCGGAGGTTAATTCTTCTTTTGCCGGTCTCTAGCCTTTGATAACTAAGGCGAATCAGCCTCGCCACAAATATGCTGCGCAATTCCAGCATATTTGCGGTTGACGGCTCGATAACTAGAGGCCATGGTGTGGGATTTTGATGCAGAAGTGGAAGATTCTACAATGAGACCAAAAACCACTCTTTATCTGCTTTGAAGCACTCAAGCTACCTTCCTTGCGACACTCAGAACGTCAGCTTCATCTCATGCCGGCCTCTTGATCCTGGAGGCTAATCTTTGCCACACCACATCAGAACTGAGGTTCACATTCATCCCTTGAGCACAGTATGTACACAAGATATGTAATTGAAGGTGTTTAATGAGAAGACATAAATGCGATGGATTGCTGCAAGGTTCTGTTTTTGTCTAATAATTGCACAGATCGCTTTATGCTTTTTTAATATATCACGTGTTTCAGCCTTGCATTTGTGATTCAACGCTAAGGAATACTATTTTTAAGATGTTTGCTCTCAGTAATCATAACAAACATGAACAGTGGACACTATAGTAATGACTCTCCCCATTAGTACACCCTTATGCAGCGCTCCACTGGAATGACATACTTTTGGTGAACACTCTTCAGTAACTGGCTTGGAGCAGCCACACAGCGGTTCAGTAAGATTCCCCTGCTATTTGGGAGTCGGGTGATTTACTTAACTTAGCTCTAATTTTTATTGATCGCTGTGAAGGCTCTTTAGCTAGACAATGGACAGATCGTAGCCTGCTCCTTGCCATCTGTGGGTTAAGAGGGTTGTTTATTGTTTCTGCAGGATTCATGTTCCGTCTGTGTCATAAATGTCACTATGTTTACATTGCATAGCTGTTCTAGTGAAGCATTAAGGGGATTCATTATGTTAAATGTAGACCCTTGTTCAGGTCTTAGCTGTGAATTAGCATGGTTGTTGCCCTAACTTGTCAGCACTCCACAATGCGGATATGATGTATTACTATGCTGCTATCTAAAATTTCTTATAAAGGGCTTACAAAATACATAGAAATGATAATCAATTAGTCTGAGAATCACAGTTGTATTACATGGAAACTTGTATAGATTTATTCCCTTGTCTCTCTTTAATTAATTGCTTAGAGCAAACAATGTACATCAGTTATGTTCTTTTATCTTATACATGTAGCTTAAAGGGACACTGAACGCAATTTTTTTCTTTCATGATTCAGATAGAGAAGCAATTTTAAGCAACTTTCTAATTTACTCCTATTATCAAATTTTCTTCATTCTCTTGGTATCTTTATTTTAAATGCAAGAATGTAAGTTTAGATGCCGGCCCATTTTTGGTGAACACACTGTGTTGTTCTTGCTAATTGGTGGGTAAATTCACCTACCAATAAAAAAGTGCTTCCCATGGTACTGAACTGAAAAAATAGCTTAAATGCCTTCTTTTTCAAATAAAGAAAGCAAGAGAATGAAGAAAAATTGATAATAGGAGTAAATTAGAAAGTTGTTTAAAATTGCATGCTCTATCTGAATCACAAAAGAAAAAATTTGGGTTCAGTGTCCCTTTAATTATAATATGCACTTTACCCACAGCTTGTTCCAGTGAATAATTATTATGACCTTGAAACATAAGAATAACAATGTGCAGGGGTTTGTATTAAGTTAGCTTTTTACTTAATATCGTACTATAATATAAGCAAATTCACTGAAGGTTTATAGTGCCATGTTTAAATACTTCAGAAGCAGGAATGTCTATTTATATATTTATTACAAAAGTTTCCAAAGGCAAATCTATGCTCCCACATACTTATTGTAGTTCATATCCTCTTTTACTATTAATTAAGATACGCTAAGGCTACAAGGAATTCATTACTGAATTACTGCTAAGGTTTATTTTAAATAGGGAGATTTTTACCAAACTTACGGCTAGATTTAGAGTTTGGCGTTAGCCGTCAAAAGCAGCGTTAAGGGGTCAGGCAGGAAAGGGTTTACCGCTTACTTTTATTCCGCGACTCGAGGCTACCGCAGATCCCCTTACGTCAATTGCGTATCCTATCTTTTCAATGGGATTTGCCTAACGCTGGTATTTCAAGTCTTGGAAGAAGTGAGCGGTAGAGCCTTTACCGACAAGACTCCAACCGCAAAAAAAGTCAGTAGTTAAGAGCTTTATGGGCTAATGCCGGAACATAAAGCTCCTAACTACTGTGCTATAAAGTACACTAACACCCATAAACTACCTATGAACCCCTAAACCGAGGCCCCCCCACATCACAAACCCTATAATAAATTTTTTAACCCCTAATCTGCCGACCAGACACCACCGCCACCTACATTATCCCTATGAACCCCTAATCTGCTGCCCCTAATATTGCCGACACCTATATTATATTTATTACCCCCTAATCTGCCCCCCCAACGTCGCCGCCACCTACCTACACTTATTAACCCCTAATCTGCCGACCAGACCTTGCCGCCACTATAATAAATGTATTAAACCCTAAACCACCGTACTCCCGCCTTGTAAACCCTATAATAAATTTTATTAACCCCTAATCTGCCCTCCCTAACATCGCCGCCACCTACCTACAATTATTAACCCCTAATCTGCCGCCCCCACCGTCGCCGCTACTATAATAAAGTTATTAACCCCTAAACCTAAGTCTAACACCCCCCCTAACTTAAATATAATTTAAATAAAACGAAATAAATGTACTATCATTAAATAAATTATTCCTATTTAAAACTAAATACTTACCTATAAAATAAACCCTAATATAGCTACAATATAACTAATAGTTACATTGTAGCTATTTTAGGATTTATATTTATTTTACAGGCAACTTTGTATTTATTTTAACTAGGTACAATAGCTATTAAATAGTTAATAACTATTTAATAGCTACCTAGTTAATATAACTACAAAATTACCTGTAAAATATTTCCTAACCTAAGTTACAAATACACCTAACACTACACTATCAATAAATTAATTAAATAAATTAACTACAATTAGCTAAACTAAAATACAATTAAATAAACTAATCTATAATACAAAAAAAACAAACACTAAATTACAGAAAATAAAAAAAATTAAAAGAAGTTTAAACTAATTACACCTAATTTAAGCCCCCTAATAAAATAAAAAAGCCTCCCAAAATAATAAAATGCCCTACCCTATTCTAAATTACAAAGTAATCAGCTCTTTTACCAGCCCTTAAAAGGGCTTTTTGCGGGGCATTGCCTCAAAGTAATCAGCTCTTTTACCTGTAAAAAAAATACAACCCCCTCAACATTAAAACCCACCACCCACATACCCCTACTCTAACCCACCCAAACCCCCCTTAAATAAACCTAAACACTAACCCCCTGAAGATCTCCCTACCTTGAGTCGTCTTCACCCAGCCGAGCCGAATTCTTCATCCAAGCGGAGCAAGAAGAGGTCATCCATCCGGTAGAAGTCTTCATCCAAGCGGTGCAAGAAGAGGTCCTCCATCCGTTAGAAGTCTTCATCCAAGCGGCGTCTTCTATCGGAGCGGAGCCATCTTCCATCCAGCCGACGCGGAGCCATCCTCTTCAACCAACGGACTAAAGACGAATGAAGGTTCCTTTAAGGGACGTCATCCAAGATGGCGTCCCTCGAATTCCGATTGGCTGATAGGATTCTATCAGCCAATCGGAATTAAGGTAAGAAAAATCTGATTGGCTGATTCAATCAGCCAATCAGATTGAGGTTCAATCCGATTGGCTGATCCAATTAGCCAATCAGATTGACCTCACATTCTATTGGCTGTTCAGATCAAGGTAGGGAGATCTTCAGGGGGTTAGTGTTAGGTTCTTTTAAAGGGGGTTTGGGTGGGTTAGAGTAGGGGTATGTGGGTGGTGGGTTTTAATGTTGGGGGGGTTGTATTTTTTTACAGGTAAAAGAGCTGATTACTTTGGGGCAATGCCCCGCAAAAAGCCCTTTTAAGGGCTGGTAAAAGAGCTGATTACTTTGTAATTTAGAATAGGGTAGGGCATTTTATTATTTTGGGGGGCCTTTTTTATTTTATTAGGGAGCTTAGATCAGATGTAATTAGTTTAAACTTCTTTTAATTTTTTTTTATTTTCTGTAATTTAGTGTTTGTTTTTTTGTATTATAGATTAGTTTATTTAATTGTATTTTAGTTTAGCTAATTGTAGTTAATTTATTTAATTAATTTATTGATAGTGTAGTGTTAGGTGTATTTGTAACTTAGGTTAGGAAATATTTTACAGGTAATTTTGTAATTATTTTAACTAGGTAGCTATTAAATAGTTATTAACTATTTAATAGCTATTGTACCTAGTTAAAATAAATACAAAGTTGCCTGTAAAATAAATATAAATCCTAAAATAGCTACAATGTAACTATTAGTTATATTGTAGCTATATTAGGGTTTATTTTATAGGTAAGTATTTAGTTTTTAATAGGAATAATTTATTTAATGATAGTACATTTATTTCATTTTATTTAAATTATATTTAAGTTAGGGGGGTGTTAGAGTTATGGTTAGAATTAGGTTTAGGGGTTGATACATTTTTTATAGTAGCAGCGACGTTGGGGGCGGCAGATTAGGGGTTAATAATTGTAGGAAAGGGGCGGCGATGTTAGGAAGGGCAGATTAGGGGTTAATAAAATTTATTATAGTGTTTGCGAGGCGGGAGTGCGGCGGTTTAGGGGTTAATACATTTATTATAGTGGCGGCGATGTCCGGTAGGCAGATTAGGGGTTAATAAGTGTAGGTAGGTGGCGGCGACGTTGGGGGGGACAGATTAGAGGTTAATAAATATAGGTGTCGGCGATGTTAGGGGCAGCAGATTAGGGGTTCATAGGGATAATGTAGGTTGTGGCGGTGTTCGGAGCGGCAGATTAGGGGTTAATAATATAATGTAGGTGTCAGCAATAGCGGGGGCAGCAGATTAGGGGTTAATAAGTGTAAGATTAGGGGTGTTTAAAATCGGGGTTCATGTTAGGGTGTTAGGTGCAGACATAACTTTTATTTCCCCATAGGAAACAATGGGGCTGCATTAGGAGCTGAACGCTGCTTTTTTGCAGGTGTTAGTTTTTTTTCAGCCAGCTCAGCCCCATTGTTTCCTATGGGGATATTGTGCACGAGCACGTTTTTCCAGCTTACCGCTACCATAGGCAATGCTGGTTTTAAGAGTTGAAGGGGAGCTAAATTATGCTCAACGCTCCCTTTTCTGAGGCTAACGCAGCCATTCAGACAACTCTAAATACCAGCGTTGTCTTAAGGGTGCGCTGGAAAAAAAGCAGCGTTAGCACCGCGGGTCTTTACCGACAAAACTCTAAATCTAGGCGTTAGTGTCTCTCCTCTTTATTTATCAGGATTATCTAGTCAGATATAATATATGTAGAGAAACATTGATCTACAATCCCTAAAATTAGATGTAAATAAGGGCAGATATTTTTGCCTTGGATCCTATACTTTGGGACCTTCTATATATCCTATGTCCTATATGAAATCACCTAACATTTAGCTTCTTTCTTAGGGATCCCAGACTAATGTATAAACATTCTGATGCCGAGAAGATTAAAATGCTAAAATACAAAATAGTCCTCCTATCCTGCAAGATATCCCTAAAATAAGCGAGATAGTCCCCGCAGTGTACCTTGTAAGGTGGTGTATTTGACATATGCTTCTCTAGTGGAATAAAACTGTGAGATGGTGGGGGGGCATAGTTTGCCACGATACAGGGTGGTCGCACTTCAGAAGAGCTCCGTGGACCAAGCATTCAATAATATATGTTTTTAATTTATTTTGACCTTCTACCCTCAATTATCTCACCCCAACATCTAACATTCCTACTCGGGCTAAAGGACAGCTAATTGGCAGACAGCACAGAGTAAAAATTGGGAGCCCTTCGTTATTCTGGATACGTTACCCAGAAGCGGGAACCAACTTCTGGCTCCATCTCGGATCCACTTTGGCACCAAATCCACCTCCCAGTTACCTGCCCGATTTCCCCCTCTCTCAGTGCTCTTAACTTCTAGGCCCTGGCTGTCTGTCTTACCCCACGTTGAGTCAGAGATAGAGAGCCTCTTTTACAGTGGAGATGGAGGGTACACTGAAACGAAGAGCAGTGATCGCTCAGACGGGACTCCATTAAGCTGACGGTATATAATCCACTGCTCAGCACAGAGACCACTCCGCATTGTGTCCCCTAAGAGGAAAATCGTCACAGCCCTTGCACTCACCTGGAACTCTCCCTCATATGCGTCGGGATCTTTCAGACAGCGGCAGATAAATCATTAGCTGTGCAGAGAAGGAACTAACAGAAACTGCACACGGGACGCAGGAGGTAAGCGACCATCTCTCACACACGACCTTACCTGACTCAGGGTCCCTTTTGCCGGACTGCTTTCTGTGACCTCCTGTCACTACCTGATATTAGACATATATCTTAGGAGGAATATTGGACTTGTAGTAATACCGCATGGCCTATAGCTAACAAGGGTCTACAGCTTACCAGCCCCAAAACCTCCATTATATTTCCCCTTACCAGTCCTAAGTTATTTAATGCATATTACAACCTCCTGCACGCACACAGCTCACTCGTGCTGCTGTTAAAAAACCAGGCAGTCTGCCAGAACATAAGAAGTCACTGAGAGAAGCAAACAGTTTAATATAACGTGCCCAGGGATCTCTCTTCATCATACACAGACCCACACTACCCTGTAAAATCTTCAGAGCTCAGAAGAAAGACCTCTTTGTGTATAATATGAGCCATATAGATGGATAAAGCCACATAGCCTTACGTGGTCTCTTACTATTCTCTCCCCTCCCTTTCCCGTCGGCCCTTTTTTGCCTACGGGTCATATTCCTGGTCCCTTTTACCCAAGCCGCTCACAATAGAGCAAATACCCCTGGGGAGAGACAGACCCACAATACTTTATATGATTCTTTAGCATCCGTCCCAAAACTCTACTGAATACAGTAATCCTTTTTTCATAGACTCACTCACTTCCTATGTAATGGAGTTCTAAGCGCACCATTTAGGGGGGGTGCCGATTTTTATTTCTCCACCTGCCATTTACTATTGAGATTCTGCCATTTATCTCCTGCAAGGATACTGGTAGTACCTATACATACGGATCTCATTATAATGGCTAACTCCCAAAGGAAGAAACAGAGACAGTCAGACGTCCCGAAACGGACCCTCTCAGATCATTTCTCTAGTAAAGCCCTCTATGATCAGGACATTTCAGATGATGACTCTAGGGAATCAACAATCTCTGCCAAAGGAACTTACAGAGCCACAACTCATTCCAGTGAGCGGACCACTAACACCTATGCCTCTATCCTAGACTCCATAAAGGAGTTATCAGAAAAAATGGACTCCCACCATGCTTCCCTTAAACATGACTTAAAAATGTCAGTATCAGAACTGAAATGAGATATCTCATCTTTAGGCGACAGAACTGAAACGTTAGAAAAGAAACAGGAAGATCTTCACCTAGATCACTCTAATCTGCTGGCCTACACTCAGGCACTTGCTGAAACAATCCCAGATTTGGAATCTAAAATGGCGGACATGGAGGACAGGTCACGCCGCAATAATCTTCAGATACATGGTATCCTAGAAGACATAGAAACTCCAGACCTTTCTAAATTCTTAATGGATTTATTCAGTGAACTTCTGGGTCCTGTACAAACCCAAGAGGCTACTATGGATAGGGCTCACCGAGCCCTCCGCCTGAGAAATCCACCCTCAGGGTCTCTGAGAGACATAATAGTGAGGCTACACTATTACACCTTTAAAGAGAGAATCCTCAGAGCTTCGTTCCAGAATAAAAACCTGAAAGACCCTTTTCATACCATCCAGATTTTCCCAGACCTCATAACACATACCCTAATATCGTTGGGGGTTCCCTGTCAAACTTTATTTCCAAATAGAGGACCACTCCTACTCCATATCCACCCCAGACCAGGGGACCAAGCTTTTACAGTCCTTGAAACTTTTACATTCTTCAAACCAACTGAAAGATTCAGCAAATAACCCAGAGAAACGTAATGCTTCTGCTCCAGTCTGGCATCCCCTGCCGCAAACCTTCAGCTATCAAGTCAAAAGGAAAGATATCCCACAGTCTCCAGAGGACACCTGATCATTGAGGACACAAGTTTACTACAGAATAATGTGCCCATTGGACATTATACTATTTACCCTTACCACCACTCCTTTTAGGGTTTATTTTGTTCCCTTTTATCAAAGGGAATAAACTTGTGGTCCTGTATCTTCTGAGTTATCCTGATAGAACTGTAGTCATCTGGTAACGTATTGCTTATAATACAATGGACAGTTAAAACAGTTAATTGTATTCAGTTCATGTTCCAATTGTACTTGTTTGCTATATCTTGTTTTATTCCTATAGGTCTCCATTATATTTAAAAATGTCTCCTTATATTTTACATGGGTCATATTTCCACTCATACACACATATTTCCCAGGTTGACACCCTTCACTAGCCCTTTTGCCCATCATATAGGTAGAGCTCTCACTGATACTAACATATTAGCCTGAGACAACGATTTGAACCTCACCCTCACTCACATACTTAACTCTCTCTCTGCCTACCTCATACTCTACTCACTAGATGGAGGTTCAAATCCAATTGATCAGTGCAATGAAAGTGCCTACACGTAGGTGCACTTAAATCCAGACCCTACTCCAACACCTTACCAATGTAGGATATCCTTTATACTAGACTATTGTACCAGTGAATAACTCCCAAAGAGAAGTAGAAGTTCGATCATCTGATAACTTATAGGTTCCAACCTACTACCTCACTACTACTTAGTAGAGCCTACCTATTTCAAGAATGAGCACAATATATAATCTCCCTCACACTTTGGTGAGTAAATACCAATACAGATCATATGGTAATCCCATCTCTACTAGGCCTAAATATGTCTGCTCCCTTTATGAAGCACTTATACCACCACACACTGTCTCAATTGTTCTATATTTCAATTTGTATTGTTCCACATGTTTGTCTGTTATACTATATTATGTGATTGTATGTTATCTGAGGCATAATGAATATAACCACCCCAGGTGGAGACCTCCTCCCCCTCCTCCCACGGCACCCCCCTACATCTCATTTTGTTAATAGCCCTTATCCCTTCACGACTCGTCCCCTCGAGTCTCCCTCTCTTACTACAGTAATTGCCTGTATAAATCTCTTAAACTTACCTTAACATAGTTTTGTACAAACATAACATCTAGTGCACTCCCAAGAGCACTACTTTTAAATCTCAGCTGCAACTCCCTCCACCCCCCTTTTCCCCCACCCTCCCAATTATCTTCGAGCGGCTCTTGCCCGCTGAATTTCCCCTACCCAGTACCTTCACCTTTTAACACTCTCACCTACTTAAAAGAATTTTCTAATCTTGTGGACTGATCTATATCTAATCCCGTCCCTTTTTTTTTTTTTTTCTCCCTCTCACACTACCTCTCTCGCTCTTCCCCTGATCATGGCACAAATACGCATTATAACACTTAACTCTCAGGGCCTTAACTCCCCCACCAAGTCCAGCCTTTTGCTGAATATGCTCCACCACTCCAGAGTAGATGTAGCCTTTGTCCAGGAGACACACTGGCTAACAAATACAGATTTCCCTAGATTTTTTCGGAAGTTCCCTGTTGTCATTTCTGCCCCTTATACATCCAGAGGGTTTGTGGTCCTAATTAACTCCCTTCTCACATAAGAACCCATATATATAGAACGGGATCCAGAAGCCAGATTTATAATCCTCATCTGCAAATTGAACGATAAACTAGTCACCCTTGTAAATGCCTACGCCCCTAACACAAGACAAATCAAGTTTTCAAACAACTCTTGAATTCAGTTTCTGCAGTCAAACAAGGTGAACTGATTTTGGGAGGAGACTTTAATCTAATATGGGAACTTGGACAGAATGTGCCCTAGGGTTTCCCTGACGGAGAGAGCTACCCATCCCCTCTCTGTGGCTTTTCAAAAATTATTTAATCAGTATGACCTCTATGATGTCTGGAGAGCCTTTCATCCAACTGATAAAGAGTTTACGTTCTACTCTCCTCTGCATAAATCATACACCCGTATAGATTTCTTTTTTTCTAAGCTCCCGTGCCCTAGAACACATTACATACGCTAGGATCTCCCCTGTATCATGGTCTGACCATGACTCTTTGTTAATGATAATAGGTCCTAACCTCGCAAGCCCCTACCCCCCTATGTGGCGTCTCAAAGACTTCCTAGTCACCCACCCCACCCTCCAACTTTAAACTCAAGAGATTATCTCCAACTTCCTCACTATTAATGACACACCACAGGTCGCCCCCATTATCGCCCCCATACTATGCAGAACTTTTAATGAAGTGAAGCATAACGGACACTTTTGCAAAGAATATTTAGAGGCCACAATCACCACCATTCTCAAACCCAGCAAAGACCCCTCAGACTGTGGTAGTTATTGTCCCATCTCCTTGCTTAATTTGGATACCAAATTATATGCCAAAATGATGGCTACATGTTTATCTAGGGTAGTCCCAAACCTGGTTCATACAGACCAGGTGGGATTTATCCCACAGAGGGAGGGACCCGAAAAAATGGAATGGTATACAGAGGGCGACTCCTAGTGCAGATCAGTCGGTACAGTTTTAATCCCCCAACTTATCCCTTTAGAGAGATACTCACATATTATGGAGCACACTATAGTGCTAATGAGACATGCTGGGTATATTGTGGTGGCCCAGCGCACATAACACTCTGGCAAGCAATGGATGAATGTTGAAAATAGAAGATAGGAGACTTCAGAAGTGTATCAAAATATTTTTTATAAAAATAAAATAAATAAACATAAAAACAATCAGTAAAACACGCTACGCGTTTCTCAGAGCTCACCACTCTGTTTCCTCAGGCAAGTTATCAGAGGGAGGGACCCGATGCTACGAGGCACGTTCTAGACATTTTGATTGAGGCAGCCAGGATAGAGATACCCCTGCTCGCCTTGTCACTTGACGCCGAGAAGGCCTTTGACAGGGTGAGCTGGGAATACTTATTGGAGACACTTCGAACATTTGGGCTTCCAAATGAATTTATAGTCGCTATACAGGTTTTGTACTCCAACCCATCAGCTAGAGTCAAGGGTGTAGGTTTTCAGTCTGTTTTTTTTTTTAGATATCCAATGGGACAAGACAGGGGTGCCCCCTCTCACCACTCTTATTTGCTCTTTCTATAGAACCTTTAGCGAAAGCCATTAGAATAGATCCAGCCATTTCAGGTGTCCCCTTTGTGGAGACACAACATAAAATCGCCCTCTACGCTTCTTTTAACTGACCCTTCCAACTCTCTCCGGGCTGTCTTCAAACTCCTCAAACACTTCGGTTTCATTAGCTATTATAAATTAAACATAACAAGTCGGAAGCACTTCATCTGAACATTTCACTTAATGAGCTGACGTATCTTCAGAAACAATTCAAATTTCAATGGTCCGCACACTCTATTAAACTCCTAGGTACTTACCTTAGCATGTCCATAGCCACTGTTATTACCGACAGGCTTCCTGAATGGCAGAGACTCCTGGAATCCTGGGAATTCCGAGAGATTTCATGGACTGGAAGGATAGCTGCTATTAAGATGTCTTTCATTCCTAAGATTCTCTATCTCTTTTGTTCCTTACCGATTAATGTTCCTAGACCCATACTTAATAGATTACAAAGCCTCATTACAAAATATATATGGAAGGGTAAAAAACCCATGACTTCTACACGAACCTTACAGAGAGACACCACTAGTGGTGGACTCAGTCTTCCAAACATCATTTTCTATTATCAATCGGCGCGGATATCACACCTAATGAGCTGGAGTGACACAGTGCGTGTCTCCTCTTGGAGGGAAGTGGAACAATCACTTCTTCCACAAGGGTTACTTCTATGTGATTTGCCCTGGATCCCCTCACATGGCTGGGGTATCTCAAGACTACTCATCCCATAATACTGGACACTCTACAGTTCTGGAATCAGATCAGACACCTTTCCACTATTGCTCCACATACCTCTCCGCAGCAGACAATCGCCAGCTCCCTTTTCTGCCTTCCTGACTCTCACATATTGACCTGGTGAAACTTCACGGCCACCTTTATCTCAGACCTCTATGATCATACAAACACATTGTCACACAGTAGCGTATGTGATCACTTACAGATACCGCCCACACTTCAATTTAAAGCTTTTCGCTTATGTTCTTTTCTTAAAGCGTGGGGATTTCCTAGAAGGGATCTTAGAGAGCACACTGTTTTGGAACAAAACTGGATACAAGCCCGTCCGTCAAGGGGATCTCTCTCGTTTCATTACAGTCTCCTCCTTGAGCCTCACTCACACCATAAGATATCACAACATCTTGCTTGGGAGAGAGAACTAAACTTTGCTGTTGACACTGAAACTTGGCATAGGGAGATCCTTTTTACTAGGAAGCTATTACACTGCGCAACTTTGTGGGAGTTAAATTACAGTTAGATGGCATCTAGTCCCAATTACCTTGCACAGAATTTACACCAATCACCCTCCCACCTGCTGGAGAGGATGTGGCCTACTAGGTACACAGAGACACATTTGGTGGTACTGCCCAAAAATTACACCAGTCTGGACACAGACGTTTCACATATTCAACTCCATGCATATCACCTCTGATCTTAGCCCTCAGACTTGCCTTCTACATATAGACTTCCCTACAATGTCCCAATCCCAAAAATCCCTCATTATCTATTTACTCATGTCCATTAAACTTGAAATTGCGAAAGCATGGAAGCAGAAATCCCCTCCCACCATCCCACAAATCATTGCCACTGTACGCTTTCTCCAGAAAATGGAATCATACACTTATTCTGTTTTAGACAAGGTGGACTCCTATATTGAGATCTGGTCTCCATGGCTGGAGAAGTTCCCACACTGAAGATCTGCATAATATTCTTAGTATTCTATAAATCCTCATTCCCCCCCCCTTATTCCTTCTCATATCTCCTCTTCTTCTCCTCCCCCCCTTTTTTTTTTCTTCTTTCTTTCTTTCCTCCCCCACTCTAGTAGCGGTCTACGAGAAACACATTACTATGAGATATCAAATACTATGAGATATTAAATGTAAAATGAGAACCACTGAACCCATCTGATTGACTTTGAGTTCACGATTATAGTTTTGATATCATAAACGTTTTTGCAGGTTTACTAGATTATATATTGCTCTTCATATATAACATATTACCTCATTTACTACCGTTTGTTTTCAGCACCTATTTAGTAAACTACAATGTATATGCCTTGATTTTTGTAACGTCTATAATTGTATAGACATACATATATCCCTGTGTGGATACACAAGATGGTAACATTTGTATTTACATATATAACTTGTTCTCTCAATAAAAATAATTTAATAAAAAAAAACTGTGAGATGGTTTTGAGGTAGCAGAAGTATTATCTATGAATAGTTGATGTTACATTCCATAATGGATCCCTTTACATTTTTGTACATTGCAGATTCAGGGATTTATTTTAATTAAGCAAGATCTCCTTACACTATATCTTAAAAGTTGATACTAAGATATGTTCATTTTATTTGCACTGTGTAGATGCGTATGTATATTCATAGTTGATGCATACCGATAGCATTGTTGATGTTGTTTTCAAAATATCTATACTAAAGCAAAAACGAGGTTATTCAGTTGAGATCCGAAAGTGGTCTCCTTAGTTGGTTTTTACCTCCAATAACTACTTCACGAAAGTTGAGGTCCAAAAGTGGCTTCATATAACAATTTGGAGGTATATAAAAGATTTGGTATGCTACCTATATATTGCACCCTGTTCCTTTGTACCTTTCTATGGAATGCATATAACCAACCACAATATTGTATCTAATGATGTCTTCATTCCAATTTGTTTATGGTGTCATTGTATTGTATATTCTATGTATACCTTATGTTAATCCTTATATAAAATAAAATGTTTAAAAAAAAATAAAAAATGTATTTAAATATTTAAAAAAAAAAAAAAAAAAATTAAACCCTAAGTCTAAAAAAACCTAAGCTACCCATTGGCCCTAAAGGGGCATTTGTATGGGCATTTCCCTTAAAAGGGCATTCAGCTCTTTTTTCAATCCGCTCTTTTACTGCCCATCCCTAATCTTAAAAAAAACACCCAGATTTGAACAGCCAATAGGATTTAAGCAGCTCGCATCCTTTTGGCTGATTGGAATTTTTTCAGCCAATAGGAATGCAACAGTATCCCAATATAAAATGGGTACCTTGCATTCTAGCTTCTGTGTGGCGTACAATCGCATGAAGAGGATCCTCCACGCTCGATGGCTCTGCATTCGCCAGTTCTTCTCAGCTCCGCGCCACCACAGCTACCAGAATGAAGATAGAAGATGCCCCCGCGATGGATGAAGATTTCGCCACCTGGATGAAGACTTCTTGCCGCCTGGATGCAGATGGATGTCCGGACTTCAGGAACTGTGAGTAGATTTTCTGGGGTTAGTGTTAGGTTTTTATTTTATTTTATTTGTTTTTTTGGGTGGAGTTTTTTTAAGATTAGGGATGGGCAGTAAAAGAGTAAAAAAACTTTGTAATTTTTAGGTAAAAGTGCTGTTTAACTTAGGGCAATGCCCCTCAAAAGGCCCTTTTAAGGGCTATTGGTAATATATTGTTAAGTTATGGGGGTGTTTTTATTTTAGGAGGTTTTTATAGGGCTATAAGATTAGGTGTAATTTTAATTATTTTGTATAACTTTTTATTTTTTTATTATTTTTTGTAATTTTTGTGTTTTTATTTTTCGTAATTTTAGCCTTTGTTTCTTTGGTAATTTTAGAATTTTTTTATTTTTTCGTAGTGTTAGGTTTATTTTAATTTATATATTTATTTTTTTTGTAGTGTTAGGTTTTTTAATTGTAGTTTATTTTATTAAAATATTTATACTAGGTTAATTTTTAGTTTAATCGTAGTTTTTTTTATTTCACAGGTAAGTTTTTATTTATTTTAAGATAGTTATATTGTAATTTTAATTTAAAGTTAGGGGGGTTTTAGGTAGGCTTACCAGATGTCCCAGTTTGACTGGGATTGTCCCTGTTTGGAGACGCTGTCCCAGTGTCCCTCCCGATTGTTCATTCTGTCCCAGCCAAATGAATTGCAAATACCACATAACCCTCTGATTTGAAGCCACACTCAGGGACACGCCCAAATAAATAAATTAATCCAATCCAAAAACACGCTGCGGTGAGAGGAATTTAAAGTGTCATCTGACAAAACACTGATAGCAGCAGTGACAGTGCAGGGCAGAACAGGGGCTATAAGGAACTGGTAATAATCGTGGAAGAAAAGGGAAGAAAAGACTGAACCAGGACATGAAGAGAGTCAGTAGCGGAAGCAAAGAAGGACCAGGAAAGAGTTAATCATAACCGTTGCACCAAGGGTATCCAAGCTACCTCCCGTACACACTACCATGCCTCCCCTCAGAGTGAGCATAATCGATTCGGGAAATTGGTGAATCAGAATCAGCACTCATCACTGTGCCACAAGCACTGAATATCACTCTTGATTATTACATATTAGTAAGGGCGCTAAAACAGCTAATAATATCATAATGCATCCAGTTATTCAACATATGTTAAAAACATTTATTCAAATATCTAGTTACAATCTAAAAATTAGGGACGTCTCCCTTAGAACATATGTATATGCGCAATGTGTCAAATCAATTAGATACACTGAAAAGCAACAAACTTGTTAGTATTACGTCTTCTAATTCAGAATTCCAATTTATCGATGTGCCAAAAGATCTTATATTTGAAGCTTAAAGGGACACTGAACCCAATTTTTTTCTTTCGTGATTCAGATAGAGCATGTAATTTTAAGCAACTGTCTAATTTACTCCTATTATCAAATTTTCTTTATTCTCTTGGTATCTTTATTTGAAATGCAAGAATGTAAGTTTAGATGCCGGCCCATTTTTGGTGAACAACCTGGGTTGTCCTTGCTGATTGGTGGATAAATTAATTCACCAACAAAAACGTGCTGTCCAGAATTCTGAACAAAAAAAAGCTTAGATGTCTTCATTTTCAAATAAAGATAGCAAGAGAATGAAGAAAAATTGATAATAGGAGTAAATTAGAAAGTTGCTTAAAATTGCATGATCTATCTGAATCACGAAAGAAAAAAAATTGGGTTCAGTGTCCCTTTAATAGCATTTACTGGAAACATTGTCAACGTTATACCACCTTAGAATCAGTTGAAATAAGTTTAAAGTCTCACATAGTTTCAATAAGGAAAAGGATAAAGGTTACCTCCAAATCACTCGATCCTCTTATATGCAGTCTCTGCACGTTTGCTCATACCTGGGCTTCTGTGCCATTCAATAGATTACAAAGGTAAGTATGTCGGCTTGGTTGGATTTCTCACAACCGCGATGTTCACCCCACGTGAACGATGGCGTCTGACGTCACGGGTGACACTTGCAAATTTATCACTTCTGGATTCAAAAGCCTTATTAGATGGGTAACTTTAAGTAGAAAGTGCTGGTAAGACAACTTGTTTATTGTGGTGATAGAAGCCTCTCCTGCACTTAGTGCTCCGCACGCAGGAGGTTTAAGTAAAAATTGCTGTTGTTAAAAAGTTAATTAACCCCGGTTAAAAAGTTCATCACAGAAATAAAAACAATATTGTGATTTTTATTCCTTTGATTAACTTTTTTACCAATCTAATAAGGCTATCGAATCCAGAAGGGATAAATTTGCAAGTGTCACCCATGACATCAGACGCCATTGGTCACGTGGGGTGAACTTTGCGGTTGTGAGAAATCCAACCAAGCCGACATACTTACCTTCGTAATCTATTGAATGGCACAGGAGCCCAGGTATCAGCAAACGTGCAAAGACTGCATGCAAGAGGATCGAGTGATTTGGAGGTAACCTTTATCCTTTTCCTTATTGGAACTATGTGAGACTTTAAACTTATTTCAACTGATTCTAAGGTGGTAAAACTTTAAGACGATGTTTCCAGTAAATGCTATTAAGCTTCAAATATAAGATCTTTTGGCACATCGATAAATTAGAACTCTGAATTAGAAGACGTTGTAATACTAACAAGTTTGTTGCTTTTCAGTGTATCTAATTGATTTGATACATTGCGCATATACATATGCTCTAAGGGAGACATCCCTAATTTTTAGATTGTAACTAGATAGATGAATAAATGTTTTTTAACATATGTTGAATAACTGGATGCATTATTGATATCATTAGCTGTTTTAGCGCCCTTACTAATATCTAATAATCAAACATGTTTTATTTAAACAAATAGAAGGAATTGTTTACTGTAAGGTGCCTGATATCTCTGACCCTAGCACACTACTATATATCTAGTGGCATAAGGACTGACCCGTTGAAACTAGGAGGCAAATAATAAATGCAACCAACTGGGATCTTGGTGTAGTATTTTCCAGTACTGGTATTTATTTACGAGAGCAACAATTGCGTCACTTAATTTCCTAAAACTAGACTCTCTTATTTTACTGGTACAATCTTCAACTCCCATCAATAAATGGTGAAATCCTAATCTTTTCACTGTTTGGGTCAGTGCTTACCATGAATACTATGTGAATAGTTATAATTCACTACTGACTGCTTCTACTCTAACCTCACATTACTAGACTAGTGCTGACCTCTCAACCGCAACCATAAACCACTATTGACTTCTAGTTACTTATCGATTAGGTCTGACAGTGGTGGACAAATCTGTTTAAAATTTAGGAGCCAGTAAGAATATTTCAGAGCCAGACATACTTTTAGTAGCAAGACAGTGGTATTTGTATATAGACATAAGGAGAATCACGCAAAAGGTTAGGGGCCAGGTGTAATAGTCTAGGAGCCAGTGGCTCCATGGCTCCTAGGTTTGTAGAGCTCTGGATTAGGATGTGAGGAATGTTGTTGTTATCCCTCCCAAAGCTCTATACAGCAGCAGTAGACGTCGAGAGGTTTAATAGAGTTTTAAAAATTAGCCTTAGTTGTCCCCCCCCAAATGAAGCATTCATTTGCAACAGATAAAATGATTACTCTTTTATATGGGTGAGAAATAAAAGAGAAGGGTGTAAAGGAGGAGCTCAGTTTTTTACATTTTGCTATGGGGCCTAGGGTTTCTTTACTTGTACACCAGACTGGTCAAGCAGTAGCCTCTCATCAATGAGCATTCTGCCTATGCTCTACAACTACTCACTGTTCATTCAGTTTTATTACTAAAATCTGGTCATGAACACAGACCCGCGGTTTAATGCTTCCATATCACAGTACCTACCTCCATCCCTGTACAATTGCAGGGCCTTTATGTGTCTCCTTATGTGCACCATGCTGTTGCATTGGTCATACTAATGATAATTAACACTACAAACACAGATGCCAACATGTATATTGTTCAATATAATATAATTCCTCTATATCTGTAGAAATTGCATAGCCATATCCTCACCATCTCTGAGTAGTTTCTGCTTTAACTTCGGTCATCTAATCTACCCCTAACAGGTTGGAAAAGTCAGGATACAAATTATCAACACTAACGGCTAGATTACGAGTTTTGCGTTAGGAGGGGTGTGGTGCTAACCGTTTTTTTTCAACCTGGCATTAGCCGCAAAAAAGTGAGCGGAGAGCAAAATTTAGCTCCACATCTCACCTCAATACCAGCGCTGCTTATGGTAGCGGTGAGCTTGCTGAACGTGCTTGTGCACAATTTCCCCATAGGAATCAAGAGGGCTGATTCGGCTTAAAAAAAGTCTAACACCTGCAAAAAAGCAGTGTTCAGCTCCTAACGCAACCCCATTGATTCCTATGGGGAAATACTTTTTATGTCTACACCTAACACCCTAACATGAACCCCGAGTCTAAACACCCACTGCGATTGGATCAGCCAATAGAATGCAAGCTAAATCCTATTGGCTGATTGGATCAGCCAATAGAATGCGAGCTCAATCCTATTGGCTGATTGGATCAGCCAATAGGATATTTTCTACCTTAATTCCGATTGGCTGATAGAATTCTATCAGCCAATTGGAATTGAAGGGACGTCATCTTGGATGACGTCACTTAAAGGTACCGTCATTTAGTGTTAGTCGTCGGAAGAAGAGGATGCTCCACGTTGGATGTCTTGAAAATTGACCCGCTCCGCTCCGGATGGATGAAGATAGAAGATGTCGTCTGGATGAAGACTTCTGTCTGTCTGGAGGACTTCTTCTGCCCGGATAGGATGAAGACTTCGGACCGTCTGGAGGACCACTTCTGCCCGGTTGAGTGAAGACGTCTCAAGGTAGAGTGATCTTCAAGGGGGTAGTGTTAGGTTTTATTAAGGGGGGATTGGGTGGGTTTTAGAGTAGGGTTGGTTGTGTGGGTGGTGAGTTACAGGTAAAAGAGCTTATTACTTTGGGGCAATGCCCCACAAAAAGCCCTTTTAAGGGCTATTTGTAATTTAGTATAGGGTAGGGATTTTTATTATTTTGGGGGGCTTTTTATTTTATTAGGGGGATTAGATTAGGTGCAATTAGTTTAAAAAAATTGTAATTATTTTATTATTTTCTGTAATTTAGTGTTTGTTTTTTTCATAATTTAATTTATTGAATTTAATTGTAATTAATTGTAGTTAATTTAGGTAATTTATTTAATGATAGTGTAGTGTTAGGTGTAATTGTAACTTAGGTTAGGATTTATTTTACAGGTAATTTTGTACTTATTTTAGCTAGGTAGTTATTAAATAGTTAATAACTATTTAATAACTATTCTACCTAGTTAAAATAAATACAAACTTGCCTGTAAAATAAAAATAAACCCTAAGACAGATACAATGTAACTATTAGTTATATTGTAGCTAGCTTAGGGTTTATTTTATCAGTAAGTATTTAGTTTTAAATAGGAATAATTTAGTTAATTGTAGTAATTTTATTTAGATTATTTTAAATTATATTTAAGTTAGGGGAGTGTTAGGGTTAGACTTAGGTTTAGGGGTTAATACATTTAATATACTTGTGGCGTCGTTGGGGGTGGCAGATTAGGGGTTAATAAATGTAGGTAGGTGTTGGCGATGTTAGGGACGTCAGATTAGGGGTTAATAAAATTTAACTAATGGTTGCGAGGCGGAAGTGTGGCAGTTTAGGGGTTAATATATTTATTGAAGTGGCGGCGATGTCCGGTCGGCAGATTAGGGTTTAAAATTTTTATTTAAGTGTGTGCGATGTGGGGGGGATCGGTTTAGGGGTTAATATGTAGTTTATGGGTGTTAGTGTACTTTTTAGCACTTTAGTTAAGAGTTTTATGTTATGGCGTTAGCCCATAAAACTCTTAACTACTGACTTTTAAATGTGGTAGGAGTCTTGACAGGAGAGGGTCTACCGCTCACTTTTTCCAAGACTCGTAAAACCGGCGTTAGGCAAATCCCATTAAAAAGATAGGATACGCAATTTACGTAACTGGATTTGCGGTATGCTCGAGTCGCGGAAGAAAAGTGAGCGGTACACCTGTACCTGCCAGACTCGTAATACCAGCGGCCGTTAAAAAGCAGCGTTGGGACCTCTCAACGCTGCTTTTTAAGGCTAACGCAAAACTCGTAATCTAGGTGTAAGTATTCTGAATCTCATCTGGAGCAAGGCATTGCACTTGACATAAGATCTTGGAGAGCAGAGTTAAACCACACAAATGGAGTGTAACACTGTTCTGTTTATTTACCGCCTACAGTGTAGTCAAGGTCGGCTCCAAGGGGGGGGCATTGGGGGGCAATGCCCACCCAAATGGTATGCTGTGCCCCCCAGGGCAAAAAAAAAAAAAGTGATTTAAAAAAAAATATATTAATTTTTTTTACATTTTAAAAGTGACGGGTCCCCCAGGGTCCCAAATGTCGCATAAACCATTTGCGGACACTGGACCCTGGAAAT